>NC_048601.1:18595543-18797691 GCF_003668045.3 Cricetulus griseus
TCATAGTGACTCTTGTGTCTTATTGAAAGGTAACAGGGACAAGGTTGGGGGCAGATGCCAGCACCATAGCTTTTGCCTCTAGGTCATCCTTTTGATTTCTCTCAGAGATTGAGCTGTGGTCCTTTTGATATCCTCTCCAGTGGATCACTGTCACCTTCTCTGAGAGATTAATAGCTTCTAGCAACTGAAGAATCTCTTTGTGGTGTTTTAGGGAGGCCTGCTTTCCCATCAGCAACCCTCTTTGCTTCCATACGGCTGCATGGGTGGCTAACACCATAAAGCACACTTAGAGTCAGTATAAATGTTAGTCTTTTCCCTGTACTAGGGTGAGGACTCTGCTCAGGGTGATAATTTCAGCCTCTTGGGCACATGTCCTGTCGGGGGGGGGGGTGAGAGAGTAGTACTTGTGATCAGCTCACTCTAGTGTATCTAGCTCTACTGCCACCAGTGTTCCATTCTTTCTCTGGAGTGGACCTGGGTTGCTCTCCTACTTCAGGTTATAGCACGATTTTGAGAAATAACCTGCATCACTGACCATGCCCTAGTGTGCGTGGTCTGCATCACCAACGGCGTGGCTAACATTTCCCCTACAAACCTGTTTACAAGTATGTTTGGCTTCTTGCTCCAGGGGCATAAGGCAAACAAGTTTTAAAGTATGAATATGTTTTTTTCTGACTCTATTGTCCCAATATTTCATTTTACTGCTAGAATGCCTTTGACCAAATGGAGTTTTGATCTTCCAACAGTTGTCTTCGAGTTATCTTGGTAGCCTTGTTTACCAGAAGGGCAGTGGTCAACTATCACCCTTAGACAGTTGGGCTATCTCTGTCTAGTTTTGCTCATTTTTAAAACGTATAGACTACCTTCTAGGATTTGGGGCCTAGCCACTGGGTTAGAGCCTTAAATGGCTATTTTCTTTTTCTTTGCTACAAAAATAGTGAAGGGTATTGCCAGGCCAGATATGGGACAAGGTCCTGACCCAAACAAAGCCTGTTTGAGGGCCTTGAAGGCTGTCTGTATTTCTAAAGTTCATCACAATGGGTTAATTTCTGGTCCCTTAGTTACCTCAGAGAGGGTTCTAACTATGAGCCTCAAATTGAGAAGCCAACACTGGAAAATTCCATTGTTCCTGAAAAGAAATGTTGTTTGGTGACCGGACACTCCAGGTTAAAAAAAGTCTGAATGCAGCCTAGGTGTAAGTTGTTTGGCCCTCAGGGTAAGCATGTGTCCCAGGTTTGTTGGCAGGGGTGGGGGGTAAGGGGGTGGGGAGGTGGGGTGGGGGGAGGGGAGAGAGAGAGAGAGAGAGAGAGAGAGAGAGAGTTGTGTCCCTTTTAAATTTGATTCTTTCTTTCTATCCTCTCTCTGCCAAGAAATTTGGGATCTTAATAATGTGAGATTACCAGGCCATCTACACACTGTAAGACCTGACCTCCCTTTCAGCATCGACTCTCTGAAAATAATTTACCTCTTGGCACAAGTGTGCACAATCCCCAAAGTTCCGAGGAAGTACTGCACAAGTGTATTGCTTTCCCCCATCAGTGGAGTTTGCCAATCAAAATCCAATAGGAATTAGAGTGCTGACTGTAGTGGAATAGAAAGAAAAAAAGGGGGGGGCATCTTTCATATCTGACATTGAAAACCACAGGGTGCCTCTTGGGCACCTGGTTTAGGGGTGCATGGAGATCAGCAGAGGGTAGACAGGGATTATGGCTTCAGTCTCAGCTCTCGGACCAGCTGATGGTTTCATGACCAGGAGAAGTGTGTTGCAGAGTGATTGACGGGGTCTTACACTCAGACTTCAGGAAATGGATCATGACAGGTTGGAATCCCTTTCTTGCTTCCCTGCCTTGGTGGGGTAATAGGGAGAGGTCTTGTAAGGGCCTGGTGGCTGTGGCTGCTCTTTCCTGAGCACGTCAAGCTTGAGGATCAGCCTGGAGTCTGTCTGAGTGGGGATGTCTTAGCCTTAGCCCCCAGGAGAGCTTGCCACAGGGGTTGTCTACATTGTAAAACCACCTTGACTTTTTATCAAGTTTCTCCCTAGAAAAGGGGCCAGGAAGCTAAAGTCCATAGGGAATTCATGAGGAAAAACAAGTCCTTCAAAGCCACAAGCAAGCAATGGGGCGTGGGGAGGGTATCGACGTCTGAACAGTCCTAGAAGTCACTGTGGATCAAGAGGGTCATTTTCAGGCTTCAACAGGTCTGTAAGGCACTGGGAAACTTCTCTTTCAAGCAATTTCTCAGTTTTCCCTGACACTGCTGGATATTGCCAATGGCGCCTATACCCAAACGATCCATTTAGTTCCAGCCACTTCTCTCAGTGGTGGGAGCTCTTGTGCTTGTGATATGGGGTTCCACTGTCCATGTATTGGGAACCTGAAAAGGAATGTTGGGGGTCAGTCTCAGGAGGTGGGGCAGGAGTGATTTGGTGAGGGAGTACGGGAGTACCAGAGTTCCCCTCAAGGGACTGTCTGACTGGAAGCAGTAGGTTGCCTAGGACATCCAAGATTTTCTCTCTCCTTGTATCCTCCAGTGCTGTGTGTCCTGGACAGACCAATGGATCTTGATAGAGAGCCATGAAGGTCTGGGTACATGCGGTCTCAGACCATTTTTCTTGCCTTCTATGAAAAGGATCAAGTTGCAGAATAGTATTATAATTAAGACAACTTTTTGTGAGGCCTTTTCTCTCCATTTCCCAGTTTGTGTGGAAACAAGACAGTATTGTAGTACAACACAAGTTTTGCCAGTGGTTAAGGATACACCTGAGAGAGGAACCTGCTGGGAGAGAGGCGTTTCCCTTGATGACTTGTACTGGAGAGGAGCACAGACCACTGTAGGCCTTATTCCCACCCTGAGGTAGGGCTGTTCAGGAAGCTGGTCATACTGAAGACTCCAGGGGTCCTCACTTGGAATCTCTCTTAGGTGGGTGTCTCCAACCTAAAGCTGGAGGCTTTCCCCCAAAACTTATGTCCCTGTTCCAGGTGGGACATTCTTAGGTATATACAATGGCAATCTGGTTTATCTTGCATCCCCCAGTAGCATTCCTCAGATAGTCAGAGGCAAATGAGCTCCATGATTGCCTGGAGGTGGGGCGTGTTATAGTGAAAGCAAATGTGTGGGCTAATGGGGATGGTAAAATATCAGGATGCAAGTGGTCAGTCAGGAACACCGAGGAAAATAAATCAGAAGGCTTGCAGCTGAGTGTGGCGTGGGCAAGCTGGTCAGAGAAACAGAGAAGCACTATTCTTTCAGACAAACCAAGTCTTGGCAGCTGAAGAATAGACACAAGGCTCTGCGGTCCTTTCACAGGTCCTTGCATCTAATGTATCTAATTGCAACAGACTAAATTGTAAGAACAACTTCCCAGGAAGCCTCCACCTATTCCAGGAAGGAGTCCACCCCCCAGTTACACCTTGGCCACTGTGTCGCCTGCCTGTCCGAACGCCCCTTTGTGGTTAAACAACCTTGAAGCTGCAGCTAGGCTGTGGCCACTATGTCAACTCACACCCCTAACAAAGGGTCTAAGTCCTCAGAAGACCTGGTGTCATTGTATCACTTCCATTGTGATTTTGACACCTGTCTCCTTTTGTGAAATCACAGGAAGAAACAACCCTGGAAGGAAGATCATGTCAACCATGATTTGGGACCCAAAAATGGTCACCTTACCCCTAAATATGCCACCCATCTCATAAATATCCACAGGAGCCTCACTAAATTCTTCAACTCAGGACCTTCTGCTGCAGGAGGCAGGCCCTTCTCATATCATCGCCTGAGGGCGCTTGCTTTGCTGAGCTTTGCCAGACTGTCCTTATCTCTTGACTGAATTCATTCTTTTGAAGGTAAGAACTAGGTGACTCCTATAACATCAACAATAAGAGGTTGAGTTTTATTGATATTCAATGAAACAGCTCACTTGCTGCCAAGCTTGACAACTTGAGTTTGGTTTCTGGGACTCACATGGAGGGAAGAGAGAAAAGATTTCTGCAGGTCATCCTCTGTCATCCACTGGCTTACCATGGAATGAATGCGTGCCACCCTCCTGCCCACCCCCCAACCTCTCTCTCTCAACAAATCAATACATGTAATGATAGTAAGAGCAAGTAAACAAAACCTCAAACCAAAGAGAATTGGGCATTCTGCTTTAGCCAAAAGGAAGAACTCTTCTGCACTGTCGGAAAAAAGACTTAGACAGTCAGAAGCCTTACTGGTTGCTGCTTCTCAAGAGTCATTAGTGTGTGCAGGGGGTGGGTGAGGGACATTTTAGAAGGTGGTTCATAAGTTTCAGCTGGTAATTGTTTTGTCCTGGATCAGAATTGGGGCCTTCTAAAAATAAAGACAGTTAAAGGGAAGACTCCTGAGCTCAAGAACTCAGTCTATACATGAAATTGGAAAACTGGGAACCCTTATCTTGATACAGAGGAAAAGAAAAGAGAGGGGGATTCCAGGAGACTGAAAAGTAAAATAATGTTTTTTTTTTTTTTTTGAGTACCAGACATGTGCATACACAGAATGTAGACTCAGCTGATGTGTGAATTGGCCTTGTGCTGGGCATGTCCTCTATTGCTACCTAATACCTAGATGTCCTGTTACGGGAATCTTTAAATGGTGAACACCATGGTGGTTTTTTTTTTTTTTTTTATTTCCTCTGTGCTTTCTAGTAAGAAGGAGAGAGGGGAAAAAAAGCCTTCAGAGGGCTGGGCTAGGATGACCCTTTGGTGTGCTTACCTCCTGGTTGGCTAACCAGCTGTGTTACTGTGGGGTCTGGTGACATTATTGAACAATGAGAAGGCATGGACAAGCAGTTGATAGCAAAAGGTTTTGTTTGAGAGAAAAAGACAGAGGGGCCGGGAGGGTGCAGCAGGTGCTGGCACCAGAGCCATTCTTTCTCTTGGTGGGTTCTTGGGAGCTCAGGTAGGAGGGGGAGCTGATTTCCAGGAGGAGGAGGAGCTGAGTGGCTCCATATCTTGACTGACAGATGGATTATAACTTTGGATGTTCTATGTATGCACAGTCATGTATCCTCTATGGTGGCTGTATGTCCCTATCAGGCATATACTAAGATAGCAAACAGGAGATTTCTGATGGCGCGCCATTTCATGGCAGATTCATGACCATTGCTCTTGTGCTTCATACTGGCCCAAACTGCCCTGATTATCTCTTCTTCAAGCACACATCTGGCCAAATCTCACTTACAGGGGAGAAGAACTGGGGATTGCCCTACGAGGAAGGGGCAGGCACATCTTTCAAGGAGAGTTGCCTGGGTCTCATGGATTGTTTCTGCATAACTTGTCCTCATGTTATAAGGTTTACTGCCTCAAGATAGTGAGTGAGCTAGCCTCTTGAGCTCTAGGCATGACCTCATGCTGAAGGCCTAAGCATCTAGGCCTCTCAAACTGCTGTAAAAGGATCTCTCATTTGCCTCAGGGTGACAAATCTTGGCTAAGACTTAACCTGTGGCATCTTCTCCCATAGTGTGGTGTTGTGTGTGTGTGTGCTCTTTATTAAAGCTTTGTATTAAACTTGGTCTCATAATAGCCTTGGCCTTATATCTTGGGCTTTTTCCAGGTCCTACACCCAGTATGGTGTTCAAGGACTAACTACTGCTGGTGTTGTTCATCTTCTTTTATAGGTTCTCAGATAAAAGAATTTCAAAACACTCAGAAGGAAAAGTCAAGGACAATTTTACAGGTGTTTGAGAGGAAAACACCTCATGACTGCAATTGCTCCTAAGAGCTAGCTAGCCCTTAAGGTATGGCTTCCTGTGGGGCACTTGCCTGTCCAGGTGATTGACATGTTCATTTAGGTTAACTCTTAAGGGAGGGGGCAGAAGCAGTGTCTTTGCTATCTTAAATTTTGGGGGCAGTTTAGAATGTTATGTTTCCACTCAGGGCCAGGGGTATAACTCAGATCCCATTCTTCTGACTGAAACTCATTAATAATGATCGATTTAAAAATCAAACAAATCAAAAGAGAAAAAACCAGAAACACCCAAACAGACTAAAACCCCAGATCTGTACAACAGCCATGCTTTCCCAGGAGGAAGCAAGTGTCCCTCCATGAGCCTATATGGCCTAACCACTTTCACCTTCCTCTCCTACTGAGTAAGGAAGGCAGCTATGATGTCTCCTCCTGCCGTTCACGTGACGTTTCAAATTCCAAGGAGGGCAACTGTGATATTTTCCCTTTCTTAAAACCAGTATTTTCCCAGAGAAATGGGAATTGACATCTGAGGTTCAGAAAGGAATGGGAGTGTCCATTCTCCAAGGCCTTTAAGCCTGGCTAGGAGCATGACACTGGGCTAGGTGTCCTCATGTAGGCCAGGGAGAAGTGGCAGGCAGAAGTTCAGCAGTAGGGTTGGGGTGTGCCTCTGGAGAAGTTTGGTTTCACTCCTTCTGCTTGACAGGAATAACATTGGATTGGGGAATGGAAAGGGCTCTGGAGTCGGTCCAGTTTGGTTTTGAGTCTTTTGTGTATCAAATAGGCATCATGAGACCACACCTGCCTGTTACTCCAGGGAAGGTGGCATTTTGTGATTGTCACCAAGCACTACTTGCAGAAAGACTTCCTAGCCAATAAAGTGCCACTTGTCTTGCTCTCCTTGGTGCCACTTCTGAGTCCCAAGGGCTTGTGGGTCCTTTCCAAGTTGGAGTGAGGGGGAGGAGACTATGCTTGCCATGTTTTTACCAAAAAATGGAAGGCCATGTCCCACGTTAAGGTAGGATAGAAAGAAAAAAAATGACAGGGCTAGGGGAAGGGAAAAGAGCCCCCAGTCTGGAACCTGTTTGAAGCCTCCTCAACTGAGAATTAAGAATTGTGGCACAATGAACATTTCCTGTAAAGGCTCTTGTTGGCACAGAGAAAAAACTCCTCCTATGTATGTTTTATGTTAAATGAGTGATGACCCAGGCTTATGGCCTAAACTGATATGACCTTCAAGTACAGCTCTACTCCTTTCCCAGATGTTTTCTGGGAACTCAAACTATGGTAACTGTTTACAATGAAGATATCCCAACTTTTTGCACCAGTGTGGCTTAGGCCTAACCTGTAGTCCTTCTGAGTGAACCCCCCCCCCCCTCTACTCGGCCCCAGGAACTATCCTGGGATCTCATTTAAATTTCTTAGCAACTCTTTGGACACAGTAACTTTGAAAACGCCCCTATCCTATATGTGAAAAGACAATGAAGTGAATTCTTATTAGGGAGGCTACACCCATGTTGGTGGAACATCTGGCTGTCTCTGGGGTTCCTTTCTGTCTCCTAACTCTCATGCTTAGCAGCTGTTGAAATAAAAGAAAACACACAAAAAATTTTCGTCTTTCTGTTTAAAATAATTTCAAACTTTGCTTCCCACTGGCTTGTTCTAAAATTCTTTTCTGTGTCAAGGCAAATCTTTTTATCTGAGTTTGGGAGCCTCCTAGGCCTGCAGTGGGTGAGCAGGTGGAGCACACACACACTTCATCCCTAAGACACCAAAGAACATGTACCAGACGATTCCTGGGTCAGTAAGGAAACTGTAGCCACATAACTGAGCTCTCATCCTTTGCTCTGTAAGTGGGGATGGTTTGGGGCACAAGGGACCTGCCTTGAGTTCATGGAGAGTCCATGTTGGTGGTGTGGCTGGTATAGGCCTTGGCCTTTGACACTTCGTGATTTTGAATGAAAGGTACATGGACCTATGTTATCAGTTCTAGAGAGTCTCTTGCCTGAATGTCCTTATTATTTGTTTGAAGACAATTAGGATCAAATAATGTGTTAAGTTTAGCTCAGAGCTGGGAGGAAACCCTGGCTTTCCTCACAGCATCCTTCAGCCATTTCCTTTGACAGGCATGTGCTTTGCACACACCTTCCTACGGTTACCATGGAACTCAGAGGGGGGACTCTCAAGTTCAGGTCTTTGAAAAGCCAGAGCTCCCCATTCCTTTCTTCACAACCAGTATCCCCGAGTAAGCCAGGGGCCTAGCTGGTGGGATGCCACTCACTCCAGTTTTATCCATTACATCCCTGGAAGCTGCTATTGTCAGAGTGTAGGGTCTCTATTAATAGACCAAAGATTTCATCCCCAAGCGACACTTCTAAGAGGAGGCCGAAACGCAGCTGGCCCTGCTCAGCTTCTCTTTTGCATAGAGAAAGCTCAGCTGTGTGCATAGCCGTAATTGTGCTCTGGGCCTGCTAGCATAATTGGCCTGCCTCGAAATGCTAAAATCAGTTCAACGAGGTGAAATTCTTTTCTGCCAACAGAGTGAGGACTAAGTAACAGGAGATATGGACTGAGCAGGTAAGCTGGCTTGTCCTCTCCATTGGTGGCCTCTACTCTTAAAACTTTGGAGTTGTGAACCCCACATCCCTACCCTCTAGGAAATAGCCTGCCTAGGTGTTGGTGAGCCCCAGCGATATAGTATGGACCTCTACTGACACAATTTGTCTCAATTCTGCAAATATTAACTTCCTAATGTGTGTTCAGAGTACATAACAAAGGTCTTTATTTCGTCTTTGATGCCAGAACATGCCTCTCTAACCCCCCTTGACTCCATCCCAGATGTACCTAAATTGTATTTATACCCCTGGTTTATATACATGACCTATGTACCTGTAAACAGATTCATAGAGACAGGACTTTTCTCAGAAGAAAAATGGAGTAATAATGCAACATACATTTGCATTGGCTTCTCTTTTTCACCATTTACCCATACAGCATGTTTCTAGGTTCATATGCATAAATTATAGCTCATGGAAGAGCATTAAGAAAATGCTGTGAGTTTGATTTTCAAAGTCCATTCATAAGCACACCTTGTCCCTATCTTCTCCTGACCAAAAAAAGACGCCTGTCACTCAGGCTATCAAAGCCTCACAGGCAGGCTTGAGTTTCCACATTTGACCTCATTCATGTGTAAAGAGACAACTTTGCAACCCAAGAAAGTGTATCTCAAAGCACAAACTCCAGTGGAGTCTTCCCTAATCACCAAGCTTAAAACACAACATCAATTTGCAAACAGAGGTTCAGTTGCCTGCTCTGATGACTTCTCTCAATTCTTCACAGGCTCGACTCAGAGGAAGCAATGTTAGAATCTCTAAGGTAAGCATCAGCTGGCAGAATCACTGTCTGGATACGCTGGCTGCTGAGTTAGGTGAGCTAAAGGGCCAGCCCCTGGACAAAGACCTGAGACATTGACATTGGACTCACTCCCAGGAACACAAATGCTCAACCTCCAGGGCCTATTTTGAGTACATTAGAATAAAATGGAGTCATGGACTATGACAGTCCCATTTATTCCATTCTGGGCTCTGAAGAAGCCAGAGAGGTTGGGGAGAAAGTTCTGCATATTGATCAGATGACAGGAGACAGTGTCTTTCAACTTTCTCTTACTCCATTCATCAAGTACATTCATCTTTTTCTGCAACTGCTCACAAGCCACTTGACTAGGTATGGAAGATCCTTCCATGAATTAGTGGGTGATATACTAGAGGCCAGTGGGAGTTCTAGTACCTCCAAGAAGCACTGGATATGTTCACTAAAAAGCTGGTGCAGGGGTTTTCAGCCCCGGCTGCTATTCTTGCCATAACCAGGTGGATTGCTCACTTCTGAAATAGTCAACCTCCAGTCAAAGATGCTAAAAGAAAGATGGGGGTGCCTGCTTAGTGTCTGGCTGCCCTAGACTATCCATCAGAAGTGATGCCTGTGACCAAAGTGAGCGAGTCTCTCCATTGATGACATCTTCACTCGTAACATTTCCCCAACTGTATCCACAATTAATACCTTCAGATTTAGGGCCTCATTGTTCATTCAACAGGAAAGCCTTCTCCTTGGAGAATCTCATTGTCAGAATGGCTCTTGGGGTTATGCTCTATGCTCTTCACCAACCCCCAAATAGCCTACTCCACCAGGTTACCAAAAGCTTCAGTGCACTGTATTCCACTGCAAAGCTGGGGCCCAACCCCTCTGGCCAGTCTGACACTCTGCTCAGTGCTTAGTTCACCATGGCCTTGACATATGGATTTTGTCCACATTGCTGGCTGCAGAGGGTGATTTGACTGTGGGTCCTGCTGGCAGAGCCTTTATTAGTCAACTGAGGCTGGTATGGACAGCCTCACACAGCTCTGATACCAGGAGTTGGAACAGAAACAGCTTCCTTCCAGCGAATTACTCAGAAGTTACGAGAAAAACACGGTGCTAAGCCCCTTACTCCAAGGCCTCAAGGCTTGATGGGCATGAGGAAATAGCACCAAGAAAATCCCCAAATTTGCAAATATGAGGAAGAGAAAAATTGCTGAAGCATGGAGAGATTGCAAATCAGATGGGGAGGCCCTTTCTACATCGGAGGGTAGGGAGAAGGGAGATAGAAGATGACCTTCAGAGACCACCACTTAAGAATCGAGGAACGTTGGGGCAAGCTGGCTTAAGGAAATAATCTGGAGCCATGGGCCAAGACTTGCAGGCTGTACCTGAGCAAACTCCCTCAGAAGCAACCCTTCTCCAGACTCTGACAGATATGCTTCCATTCCAGTATCACTAAATTTAGAGAAAAAAACAGAAATGAAGAGAAAGGAAGGAAGGAAGGAAGGAAGGAAGGAAGGAAGGAAGTCTCCAGGCCTCTCATGTAAGTTTGAAGGCTGTGCCTGAGAGTGACATCCCAAACGGAATGGTAGAGCTAAAACTCTGATAGGGAGTTGATGTGTGTTATCAATATCTTTGTTACACTAGTTAAGCCAATCATTGATCTGCATTGTTAAATGTAGTACTCATTTTTTTCTCAGTAGATGTGACCAACATTAAGAAAAACTCAGCTCACTTCTCTGATACCTGCATATAACTACATGTCACGAGCACAGTAGCATATAACTATGTATCATGAGCACAGCACACATAGCATATAGTCAGTCATTCCCCTTCTGGGGTACATTTGGTTTGTTTCTAGGTGTTGATGCCACTCCCCACCCCCTCTATTCTGAGAATGTAATGAGCTTAGATGAGGGCTTTGGGAAGAGACAGAACTAGGTTTGACTCACATCTTTGCCATCTACTGTGCGACTGTAGGGACCTTCTCTTAATTCCCTAATGTCAATGCCTTCAATCACAAAAGTGGGGGTGGCAATCAGCTTGCAGTGATGTGGTAGGTCTAGAGAGAGAAGGTGTCTGACAAAAATCTGCGAGACAGTGCCTGCTTAGCTCCTGTGGTGACTTGTGCTTTGGAAGTCCTTTTGCCTCACCAACGTTCTCTCTGCTGTACATGGATAGGTCTACACGGGGTCTTGTGGGGGTGGTCTCGGCACGAAGACATTAGAGAAACACAGGTCCAGCCTGACCTAGGTCTATCATGTCTCCAAGGGCATAGCCTTCAGAATGAAGCAGAGGACAGGGAGGGTGTCCGTGGACAGCTGTAGGTGGGAGGCAGGATTCTTGGCTCTCTTCAGTTGATCAGCCCTTCCCTCTAGAGAGGTCCGCCTATCCTTGTGGGAGGCCCTGTGTTCAGAGACGGGCCCCGGTGCAGGTTTCTCACACCATGACTCTAGACACCTTATATTCTTCTCAGGCAGCTGGTGGGCTGCAGCCACTGTCAAATGCCCATGTAAGTGACCAAAGCCAATGGCTCTGTGTGCCTGTCGGTCATTCACCATTTACACAGCACTGTAGCTCTCAAGTGCCATTAAAACTCCTCTGGTTTCATTAACCTCCTGTGTTAAAGAACATAGGACAGATAGGATCTGACCTAAGGCAGGCATTTTCCTGAGCTCATCTGCTTTCTCACCGAGAGATCACCTTGGTTGACTTTGGGGAGCTTCCTCAGCATCGGGCTCCTGGAACATGGGGAGCATCCTCACAGAGCCTGCTCCATTTGGGGCCATGATGTGAACACAACCTTGGTGGTCCCCATTGCTGTCTCAACTATCCCTGACTCCTCCTCCTTCAGTTTGCAGAGGCTTGTCAATGTGCTCAGAATTTTCTAGATCACTGATCAAACAGCAGGTCACAGATTGGCTTCAGCTGCTGGCTCATGGCAAAATGAGAAAAGTAAGGACAGAATGATGAGTCTCCATAATGCTGAGTGCGTTCCATTTATGTGGCTGATCCTGACCCTTTTGGAGAAGCAGCGATCGCTTTCCTGGCATTAAAATGTCTTTTCTTCCTTTCTTAAAAAAATCACAGTGGTTTCCTTTACAAATGGAAGCATTTAATTTTAAATACTATTTTAAAGTAAATTTCTGTGATTAGTTTCTGGCTCAAGAATCCTGCCTGTATTCTACTGGATATTGATGTTTTTTTAAATATTGATTTGCAAGGTATTTTATATTGTGGAAACATTAACTCCTAAGGAAAATACCAGATAGATACCACGTCTATCACTTGACTTTACATTATTTTATACACTTTCTAATGCACATTGCACATGCTACACATTTGCATTCAAGTTTTTGCACAGTTTGGATAAGGAGGGCAGTGGAAACTGGTCTAGCTGCATTTCACATTGTATTTCAAGTTTGCATGACACTCCCATTTTACCCTGAAATGTACTAGTAGCTCCACTTGCTGATTTGTTTTTAAGTCTTTATTTGGACAGCTCAAGACTTAGGTAACTATAGACAGAGCACTAAGGATTCACAATGTAAATTTTTTTCAAAATCCAAGTTTTTAGTATGTACTATTCTAAGAGACCTCTTTGCCTTCCTGCTCCCCCTATGTCTGGTGTCAATAGAATAGACTCATAGGTCCGCTGACACATTACAGAAACATTGCCATTTCTAGATGTATTGTCAATTATGTGATTCGTTAAAAGCAAATGGAAAGAATACATCTAATTACTTTCCATTTCTCTGATGCCTTAGACACACCCCAGCCTCTTTCCTGATGGATTCATTAGCATAAAATGCCATTGTCAGCTCACTGTTACAAAGTTAACTCCCAACAACTGCTATTATAACTTGCAATTTTCAGTTTTCACTAACTCAACTACAACAACAATTGTTTCCATTAGACTGAAGAATGGTTTGCATGAGAGACAGAGATGGGTTGACAGAGGAGAGTCAACAACCTGATAGTAACTCAAAAATAATGCGCTCCACACCGCCTTTGCTGTTATATAGGCTCACTTTCCTCCATCCGATAGCTCTCCTGTGTGAAATTCGATGCTTTCATTTTGGAATTGTTTCCATGGGAACCAGGGGCCTCAATCAGTGCCTGAAACAGCTCATTTGTGGTTGTGGATCAAGGGACTTGGCCACCACAGAGTGAGGAGAGAGTACCTGCTTTTAGTTTAGCAGGGTCTCTGCCTATGATGTCTAATCGTGTAACCTGGGGCAAGAGACCACCTCTCTGTGTCTTATCTTTCTCCCTTGCTTGTAGTAAAAGCCACAAAACCCATGCAATTGCCAAATGAAGATCTTGTGACAATTATCTATTTGTAATTATTTAACCTTTAAAAGAAAGGATAGTGACTGGTGTCCTGTGCCAAGCAGTCACTTTGCATATGTGACAAGAGAAGATTCATTAGACAGAATGCTGATAGTGACCTCCTGACTACCCTTTGTTAATGTCCACATATTGCTACACTTTGCAAAATTACTCTATTGAAAGGTATCATCTAGTTTGAACCAAATGCACCTTGATGAAAGTTGAGTGTTCTAAAGATTCCTGAAGTTTTTTTTTCTTTTTTTTAAAAGCCATCTACCTTGTACTGCATCTGGAATAGTCTCTCCATTATGACTTTAAAAAGATCAAATTGGGCTATACAAGGAGTTGATTTGCAACATCCTCAGGCTTTGAAAACATGGCTTCACATCTTAGACACACACATTCTGTGTGGCACTGCCCATGGTGCCTTGTGAGTTTTGCCAACTGTCACAGTCATTTGAAGAAAACAAGACAATAAAGGGGACAATAGCAGCTTGGTAGTTGGAGATACTTGGCTTCATGTATCTCAGAGCATTTTTAAAAACTCTGTAAAGTCTACAACATTGTTCTCGCTAAAGATCCAGTGCGCGCTTCTGAGCTTTTGTCTCCTCTGTATGTGACCACTATGGATCGCCTGGGGTTTTTACCAGCTATGGTCAATGCTATGTTCAGCTCTCTGTCCAAAACAGTTTTCACTACTGGAAAATCCAAAACTACTACCAACTAGTGCCATAAATCATTCTGCCACCTCTCACTCATGTCCCAAGACCGGCTATTGCGGCCAGACACTTCATTTCTCCCCCAAAGTTGTGCAGGAGTTTAGAGTCTCAGCAGGATGCCGCCTTCCCAGTGCCCTAGCAAGTGCCCTGTGGCCACCAAGGCCAGCTGGATAGAGGGCTGTGCAGGCCTTCTAAAACCAGAAGGCAGCGAGGGTAGAGCGTGCCTGGGGAGTAGGGAGAACAGGAAACTGTAGGAGCTCATGTACCCTCAACCCTGCCCCGTGGATCCTTTGCCACCCCTGTCCATGCTGCAGGAACTTATCTGTTGTACCCAATGGGCCTCATCCCTCATCTTCCCAGGTCTTGGTGCTCCATACCTGTCTGTGGGATGAATGAATAAGTGAATGAATGAGTGAATGAAGGAGAGACATCCCCAGTCACAGTTAATGCTCTGTAGCTCAGCACATGGTCCCAACAGGAACTTCTTGTAGCATCTCTGTGCAAAGTGAATGACCCTGCACACCCCTTGAAATCTGTTCTTTGAACTACACTAACCTTAAGATTGTTGGGAAAACACAAGCCTCTATCAGAGTTGCCACCCCCTCCCAATTCACATTAAAAATTAGAAGCAAGCAACGAGGAAAAAGGAGTAAAACAGTAACTGGAAATCTCACAACTTGCCCAAATGGACTTAGGATGGGGGTCTCTAAAGTCCAGGCTAAGCAGGCAGAAAACAACACCCATGGCAAGATTTGTGGGCTGGAACCAGTGCTGTTCAAGTGGGACTCACACTTGATACTTAACAAGGAACTCTGAAAGTGTTAGACAGTTTAGTATCCAGGAAAAAATAAAAACAAAACCCCTACCCCAAACAAGCAAATAACCCAACCCAGAACCATAAGGAAAACAGTGATGGAAATATCCCCAAGTGAAATAAATGTGTTTGAAATTGGGCAGAGAGTCAAGAGCAGACACTGGGCAGCTCTTTTAGTTTTAATAGAAAGGCTTGAAAGAGAAAGT
This sequence comes from Cricetulus griseus, assembly GCF_003668045.3. Classification (NCBI taxonomy): domain Eukaryota; kingdom Metazoa; phylum Chordata; class Mammalia; order Rodentia; family Cricetidae; genus Cricetulus; species Cricetulus griseus. The sequence goes on from NC_048601.1 coordinate 18,610,663, forward strand.
TGGAAAAAAAGAATAGAAAACCAAAGACAGGGAGGCAACTTGTCAGATCTCTGTGCAGGGCAAAGGTGGGCAGGAAAGCTGGCTGGTCTGAGTGGCTCTGCTCTGGGTTCTCCATTTGGCTTCCACCCAACCTGTCACTGTCTGAGTGATTGCACTCTCCTACCTCTAACACCTCCATGTTTGCAGGGACAGGAAGTAGAAGAGTTCCCAGAGGCTGGTGGTGGGCCAGGGATGGGGGCCCTGGCAGTAGGTATGGGCTGCCCTTGGACACATTTCCTCTACTTGTTAAGTTCCTGAGCCTGCATCTACTAGAAAGACTGTCTTCAAGAAATGGCTGATTCTGGTGGAAAGGCCGCTACCGGCTAATCCTCCTGAAGACTGATGCAAATGCAGACCTTTCTTCTAGGATGTACCTGTGTATGTTTGTGGAATGAATGAAGGGGTGAACAATTGGACAAAGTCACTGTTTGATGACCTTGAAAATGCCATATGCCCTGTAAGCTCTGCTGACAGCTTTCCCAGTGGAGCTGGAACCCCCAGGGAAATGCCACCATTCCTGTGAGGCAGAGTGGGTCCTGTGATAGGGGGTGCCGAGCCATTCCTGCTCAAAGTCACTATGGCTTCAAGCAGGGGCCCACCTCAGACTTGCTTTGCTTCCCTTCCCCATCTAGCTAAGTGGCCCCCACCGCCCAATGCCCCTGGGAGTTTTCATCCTTGACTTTCAACATCATTCTCCCATCTAACTCACATCCAATCCACCAGAGGGTCTCAGTAGCTCCTAAGTGACCGTTAGTGGTCCTCTCTGTTGGCACTGCTGTCATTCCAGGGAAAGCCATCTGAATTCCCCCTCCTGTGCTCCAGCAACAACCTCAGAAAGTCTTTACTCTTTTCCCCATTCTGGGTGAACTTATTGTAAATGGACTTGCTGGCTCTTAGGTTAAAGCGTCCCCCCCACCACACACACACACTCAGGACTGCTCATCCAGTGTGTAGTAAACTCCTTGGCTTCACAGGCCTGAGTTCAGTCACCTATGGTGGCGTCTGCCTCCTTCCCACCTCTATAGCAGGCATTAACCTCAATAGCCTTGGTGTTTGCTCCTCAAGTTTGTTCCTGCCTCAGGGACTTGGGCGCCATATTTCTTTGGGTTGTCAGACTTCAGCTTAAACTCCATCATCTTTTTAGCCTCAGATGCCCCCACCGTTTGTTCTCAAACTTTGCTCTTCTGTTTTCAGTATGCCCTGGACTAAGCCACCCCCAACTTTCCATTTATTACCATGCATGCACAGAAATGGTCACCACCGATGGTTGTCTCCTCTCATTCCTTGTTACCAATAGCCCAGGCAAGGATTTGGGTTAATTTCCTTTCTTATCAGATATGTTATGGAGCTTTTTTTCAGCCCTTCCAGATTCAGGAGCATCCTGTTCCCAGCTGCCCAGGGAGTATTTCTCTTCTGGACCACAAAACCCTCAGTCCCACAAGCGTGTGAACAAGCATGTCTTTGCTCTAATGTTGCCATCTTTCTGTTCTCTTTCACACTGTGGTCCCCTAAGGGTAGGTGGCCAGGATACTTGGCCCGGGAACAGCCTTGGGATCCCTTGTCCTCCACAGCCCCAGAACTGGCCTTGCTAGGGAAAAACCCTAGGAGAAAAAGGAAATTCTTCCCAAAGCCACCCACTAGCCATATTCAGTGATGAGAAAATGCTGAGTGGAAGTCTCGTTCAGAGGGAGACACCTTGAGGTCTCATCTGTCATCCCCAAGAGGGAAGGGGTAGCATTATGATTCTGCTGGGTGGACATTGGAAGATCATCTGTCTCAGGCGGGCGCTATGCAGCGAGACACGCAAAAACAAATGAGGAGGAGCCAAGGCTGCTCAGTGGGGGAGTCTGCCAAAGCAAGGAACCCTGAGCAAGGGAGAGAGATGAAGTTGCCTGGAGTTTCCTGTTTATGCTCCTTCTGGTGGCTCCTTGAGGGTCTTTGCCTTCCCCCAGGGCAGGAAGAAAGCAGAGCACCAGTTGAGGCTCCTAGGTCCCCTGGGGGAAGGTTCTGGATGTGGTTGGAGGGCCAGATATATATCCAGGAATGGTTCTCAAGAAGGGGAGAGAAAGTGTACCCTAAAAAAGGTTCTTGAGAACTGTGGTTTGCAGAGACCTTGTAGGTATGGGCAACCCTTCCCTGTGTCCTTTAAATGGATCCAGATTATGAACAATAAACACAGAGGCTTCTCTCATTGTCATCACTGCTTAGACAAAAGCACTGTCCTGGACGCTGGCAAGGGAGGCGTATGCCACACCAGATGAGGAAGGTGACCCATGGCTTTGTTACTGCCTTTTTGGGAGGGCTGAATTGATACTATAACTTTGTGGTTTATTGAGTCACCCAGCACCTGCTAATTATAGCACCTTATCAGCTACTGCTAGTTCGACATCCTAATGTTTGTGAGGGCTTAGAATAACAGTGCCTGGCACTGGCTATTCCTCTGGCAAAACACTGAAATTATTCAAACAGCTGTGGTACCCAGACTGCCAACTCACAATCACCAGGATGAACAAATAGCTGCTGAATGATCAAAGCTGTGTGGATGGATGGTCTCCATTTCTGACACTGCTGTTTTCCGTAAGAAACACCAAACCAAATGGCCTCAAACTCAAGTGCCTTGAAACAAGATCCTATTTCTCCCCAAAGGTTTTTATTTCTGGGGTCAGGTGTGAGCACTGTCCTGTGGCTCCTACCTTGTGGCCCTAATGATGGGGATGCCAATGTGGTTCCATCTGGATTAGATGCAGTTATAGTGAGCCTGCCCCATCAGATTTCCTGCTCACATGTTGGGTAGTATGTAAAAGAAAGGGAAAGTCTGGGCCTTCTAGGGGTGTACAGCCTATTCCCGCAGCCGTGCTTGCCTCCTCTGACACACAATGCCCTCCAGTGCCTAGGCTCACAGATGTTGATAAAGTCTGTAGGTGCACCAGAACCCAGGTTTGTTGGCCAGAGTGGTACAGCCCAGTGCCCGAGCAATATCTGTCCCCAAGACCTTACTATCCTCAGGCCAGACCAGGCCAGCTCTCCCCTTCTACTCAGGAATCCTCACTTTCTTACTGTAGGCCCAGTCTGCTGGTAGATGCCAGCCATATCTGCTTCTGGGGCCTCCTGCTTCTCTTCTGTTTGTAGTGTAATCTTGACCAATAGACTGATAGGAGACTCCCTGCCACCTCGCTCATCAGCCCCTGCCCATCTGGCTGTCTCCTTCCTACTGACAGGTTCTGAATTCAAGGGATTCCCACCAGACTTCTTCTGGTCACATGGCATCTGCCACTTGTTCAATGTCTACAGGTGTCTGAGACTGGTTCAACCTTTCATGAAGGCTGTCGGTGGGGATATGCAGGGCTGATCACATCAGAAAAGGCCCCTCTTCTCTTCCCCTCTTTGATTTGGCTTATTGTTCCCCTCTCCTGCCTTCCCAGGTGTTTCAGAAAGGGCTTGATGACGCTTCTGAAATGAACACTCACCCATCCTGGCCGAGTCCTTACAATGGGAACCTCGATGCCAGCTGACAGGGAACCTAAAAGACACTTCTCCAGTGAATGGAACAGGTGTTTTTCCTCCTTCTCTGACCAGAAGGAACTCTCAGACCCTTTAGTCACCACTGCCTGCCCCCACCTGGCCGCCTTTGAGTGGGTGAGCGCTAGTGTAAAGACAAGGAAGCCTAGCAGGGGGAGCGCAGGGGCCTTTTCATGCTGCACCAGGGCAGGAAGGGAAGGAAGAGTCACCCTAGCTGCTTCTAAAGACAGAAGAAATTTGATTAACTCAGAGTTTCTAATTCTTTATTTAAAAAGATAAACAAAGAAAAGACTTGCTTTTACTGGAGACTGTCTATTTGCCGGGTGGTATATTTAATCTTGTTATGGAGTTTATGGACCGCTGGGAAAAGACCATAGACTCAACCTAATTATAATTAAAAGAATTATTAATTAGCCACTAGCAGGATGAACGTTTCTGAGCCAAGTTTGAGATTGCCCTGAAGGCGGGGTATCAGGAAGGACTTTTAAAGGGGACAATCACAGGACTACCTTAACTATTTATGCAAGCAAGCAAAAACTGTTCTGTTCTGCCAAGTTAGGTGGTTAAGGCAATTCAAAACAATCTTTGGGTATCTGTGTAAGAAAGTTACAGAAGCCAACCCCCCCACCACCAAAAAAAAAAAAAAAGCAAAAAAAAAAAAAAACCCAAACCAAAAAAAAAAACAAAAAACCAAAAAACCAAAAAAATAAGCAGTTAGTCTTATCATAACAAGTAGATCACGATAGTCGTGGCTGTACATTTTTGGGTGGGGACACTGAGTCAGGGTTACTGGGAACTTATCTTCCAGGGATTCCAATCAGAGACAAATGGCTAGTGGGTACCAAGATGGATACCTGGCATAAAATGGAGTTTCTTTAGTTGTAACAGTCTATCTTTCATTTCTCCATACCCTTTTTGTAACATCTCCAAATACACCATGTGATTCCATACTTCTGGGCCATTGCCCACTGCACAGGGCTGGACCCCAGTCACTCCTGAAGGGCCCCTCCTTTTCTTTCTCAAGTGACCAAATCCCTACTCATCCTTCAAGACTCAGCTCCGTCACACCCCACACCCTGCCTGAGGTCTTTCCTGCTTCCTCTCCTCTGCCCCGCCCCTAAGGTGGCACTTCTGGATTCCTCGTTTCCCATGGATACATTTCCATTCTTGCCATTCACATTTTAATAGAAACATCCAAGTGTCTCTAGTCCCTTCTAGACAGTAGTTCTCTTGGGAATCTCAGGTGTATTTTCTTGGTGGATGTGTTTCTTGTGGCAAGCATCTGAGAGACATTTTGATTGTTGTCTTCTGCCTTTAGTTCCAACCTCTTTATATATAGTTTAATGTACTCCAGAAACCTCCCCCCCTACACTCAGAAGACGCCACATGTCATTGTCATATCTTAACCTGGCTGCTATGTAAAAACTATTCAATAGAAGCCATCATGTATTCTATATTCTCCATAAGTTTTAAGAGTCTCTTGAACTTTTTGCTCTTGGGATCCCTTCAAGTCTTATAAGACTGTTGAGAACCCCAAGAGCTTTTGTTTATGTGGGTTATACCCACTGATGCTACAAGTTCAAATAGTGAAAAATTTAAAATTTTGAATTTATTTAAAGATAATCCTGTTATATACTCATATATTTGAAACACTGAGAAGGGTGTTGGGGGAAGTTGTCACTTTTACATCAGGGCTTTCAGGGGTCCCTCACTGGCCTCTGTTCTCCACATGTGAACAGCAACTCCTCCCCATAGATTCTCAGTGGACAACTAAAATGTTGCCTAATGTCCCCTGGGCAGAAGGAGGGAGTGGGGACTATCAGGCCACTGTCTGATTGTTTTATAAACCTTTTACATGCCTCACTTAAGAGAGGGTACCTGGCCTTTCCTCTCTGCTCCCATCTTGCACCTGGTCCGGCTGCTGCACACACATCTTCAGCCCTTCACAGATGCATCCTTGAAAAGGGGATGTGTTCTGACGTGCAGTTATTCTCATTTACTATACCCCAAATCAGCAAGTGGTACTTTCTTTTCTTTTGAAAAAAGTAGGTCCATTTAAGGCTTGGGTCAGTCCATCGCAGAGCACTGGCCCAGCCTGCACTAGGTTCTGCTTTCCATCCGCAGCACCGGGAGGAAAAAAGAGTATATTAAGAGTATATTAAGGGAAATTGAACTCAATTTTGATTTTAACTATTTATGTGTATCTATAGATCTGTACATCACGTGCATGCATCCTTGAGGAAGTCAGAAGAGGGCATTGGATACCTTGGGACTGGAGTTACAGATGTGAGCCAGCTGACATGGATGCTAGGAGCCCTTTTAACCCAAGTTTGTACAAACCCAAGTTGATAATCCAAGTGAGCAAGTGCTCTTAACCACTGAGCCATCTCTCCAGCCCTGACAGTCTACATACACTGTGTGTGTGTGTGTGTGTGTGTGTGTGTGTGTGTGTGTGTGTGTGTGTGTACACATGAGGGTACATGTGGATCAGAGGACAGCCTGCAGGAGTAGGTTCTCTCCTTCCACCATATGGGTCTTGGGGTTTAATTAAACTCAGGTTATTAAGTTTGAGATCAAGTACCTTTATTTACCCCCACATCTCCCCAGCCTGAGAAACCTAACTGTCTCTACCCCCTTTTCTGTGCCTCCTCTCCTTGTCATGGATAATAATTCTAAAAGTAACTTAAAAGGAAACATTTATTACAGTCTACATACACAAAAGAAAGCAAGTCACGGGTATCACTGAAAACGTGGTGGCATGGCGTCCCCTCATCTACTTCAGGAGACAAGATGCCAGCCCTAAGGAGCCTGTCTCACTCTCTGCCACCCTCTCTCTGTCTTCAACAGAATGGTCATCGGTCAGCACTTACAAACATCATATTCTGTCTTGGCTTTGGACTTAAGCAGGATTCCCTGGCTTGTGTTCTCCGGGATGTGGGCATTGTCATTCAGCACCAGCTTATAATGTTCAACCTTGGAGTTTCTTGGAATTGACCAACACACTCCTTTTGATGGAAATTTGGCCATAAGTCTGTGAACATTATTGCGAATGCTATTTTTTTATGGTGGGAACACACCTACCTAGTAGTGAAATTGCCAAATGATAAGGTTCAAATTTAGTACCTATTATCAATTTTCCAAAACAGTGACATTCATTTGGAGTGTCTTAAACCACATCTAAGGCAAAGAAGTAAACTTTCTCCTATTTCCCTGCCCCCTACTCCCCACTCCCTCCCCTGTATTAGATTGGGCTATGTTGAAGTTTGAATAGGTCCTTCACCTATGTGGATGGGTCTTTTACCCACTCTGTGCACTGTAGTATCTTACATTAGCCACTGGAAAATAATTATATGGGTCTTTTAAATGGTCATGTTGATGCCCTCCACACTTCCATCCCCCAAGAAAGGATTTTGAAATATAATAGTACCCATAATGCACAGCTGGTCTGCCCCAGTGTTTTTTTTATTTTTTTAATTTTTTTTAACTTTAATAACTAATGGCTCACAGTCAGAGACACGAGACCAGTGGGGTGCTATTTATATGACTGGCTTACAGGTTGCCAAGGAAATAAATCATAGTGGTTTAAAATTTTCAGGCTGGAAGGAAGCAATGAGATGGTCTAAGTCAATGCCCTCTGACCTATAAGCAGTGTCATTAGCCCAAAGACAGGAAGTGGCTGTCCCATGTCTCACAGCTAGTGGCAGAACCAGTTTTAGAACCCAGGTCTTTTGATTCCCAGTCCAGTACTCTTTCTACCACACTACTCAAGGACTTGGGGTGTGGAGTTTGTTCATGTACAAAATGGCCCTTCCTGGGGCAGGAGCATGTGAGCATTACCTGGGGCAGGAGCATGTGAGCATTACTTATTATTGGTGGCACATGTTCTTTTGGGTTTTGCCCAAATGACATAACATGCCATAGCCTGCTACTCTGTGACCTGCAGCTATTCTAGTAGGCCACTAAGCATGTCTGTTATGCTTGGTTCTCTGACACTTTGGCTTTCCATATTTTTGTGTTGTGATTGGGCAAGGCAGTGCAGAGGTTCCTCCATCTTTTATTCTTGCTGAAGCCATTTTTAGTTTGACTAGAATTTGAGTTCCTTGATGGAAAACCCTGTGGAAAATTACCTAACTCTGTTCTAGGAAGCTGAGGTCAATATGCCCAGCTAGCTAATCTATTTTGGCTTCTTTTAAACTGCTTGCTTGCCCCAAACCTCCCCCCTACAGCTACCCAGTGATTTTGGCCTTTAAAATCCCCTTTCTCTAAATGTTTATCTCTACACCTGGGCCCCAAATACCTGAGTGCTTCCAAGCTGGCTGGGATATTTCAATTGGCTATCCTCTTTGTCTTAGTGTCCTTCTCTGGTGGGCACCCAGTGAGATCCTCAGAGATTAGACTCTGACACTTAGGAGTCCTAAGATCCCCAGGAGGAAGGAAGAGTGCTTTAGCTGCAGAGGACTCCTAGAGGTTGTACTCCCTGAGACATCCCAGGTCCCTGGGAACATTTTTTCTTGACCAATCACTGCTGAGTACTCTGGAGGCACGGGTAGCACCTTCTAAAAAGCCAAATTGAAAGTCTGGAGGCAAATTTAGCCTGTGGAAGGTGCCATCTGATTAGGGCAAAAGAGGGAAGATTGGATGCACTGTAGATCCTGTGTCTAGCGTTTGTGTGAGACGTCATCAGAGCCCCCTGGTCTATTGGATGGTTGAATATTTGGTGGCCACCTGCATTTGTCTGATTTATCTGGTTGCTGTTACTACTTGCATTTGTATTGTTTGTCTCTGTCTCTTTTAAGGCAGTCTGTTACTTGCCCTTGTGATGGGAGGGAACGGGAGCTGCCCAAGAACCCCTCTAAAGTGCTATGTTAAAAACTCTTGGGAGGGCTTCTTGGATGGGGACAATGATGGCATTCATTTTCCCCAGGAATACACTGCACTCTTTGTGAACTTGAATGGCTCTCCTTTAAAATGGGATGGCTGCCTGAGGAACCTTTAGATCCCCAGCAGTCAGGACAGTCTGGAATGTTGTGACCAGCTTTCCTGGTCATCTCAATAAGTTCCCTCATGCCAATCATTGGCAGCCCTTACCCTTCATCCACCTTTTGGGAGCCAATAGGCTAAGTACCCCAGGATTTTTCTCCCCACTCTACCTGAAGAGATCGACATTCCTCCTCCTCCTCGTGTTCTGACTGGACCAATGGGAAGTTCAAGAGGGCTAGAGGAAATGGTTCTCCTCAGAGGGAAGGCCAGAAGGCTGATTCTACCTCACTGGGTCCCTTCTCTCTCCCATGCACAAGGAGTGGCTCGGCCTATGGAGAGGCCAGGCAGGCTTTGCCTGAGGCTGCAGGACCATTTGTTTCTTCTCCCCTTGAGGGAAGCACTGGGGCTGTTGCACATGAGAGGAAGTATATGTCTCCTTTGCCATCAATGATTTATGTAATTGGAAGACCCAAAACCCTCCCTTTTCAGAGAAACCACAGGCCTTCAGCAGCCTGATGGAGACTGTTTTTGAGACAAGCTAGACAACTTGGGATGGTTGTCAGCAGCTTGTGCTCGCTCTGTTTAAAGCTGAGGAGCAAGACCCAATTCAACTGGAAAGTAGAAAGTTGGCTCTGGGGCTGGGCAGCAGGATACATAGTCTTAGATGTCTATACATAGAAAACCTTCTTATCCACCTGACCCAGTTGTGATCCAAATAGCAATGTAGGGAAGGGAGCACTAAACTCTTTTCACCAAACATTATTGGGAGGATTAAAAGTGGCAACCAGAAAAACTACCAACTTATCCAAGGTAAGTCGGGTTACTCGAGGACCTGAGGTTGCCTGCTGGGTTTCTGGAGAGGCTCTGTGAAGTACATCTGGTATTTGCCCCCATAGACTCAGATGCCTCCCCCCCCTCAAAAAAAAACACTAAAGAGTCTCTAATATCTCCTTTTTGTGCAGTCAACCCCAGACATAAAGAGAAAACTCTGGGAATTAGAAGGATTTACAACAGCCAAGGTTCAGCTGAAGACAGACGGGGAGAAACTCCTCTTTGCAGAATTATGGCCCTTAGAGAACCAGACAAGAGAGGAAAGAGGGGAAAATAGATCAGGAGAAAAGGAAAGAAATATCTGGGAAAGGACCACTGTGCCTATTGTAAGCAGAAGGGTCACTGGAAGAATGAATGTTGTAACAGAAAAGAAAAAGAGGAGAGCCACCCAATCCTACAGCTGACTGAAAGTTGATGCGGTCAGGGCTCCAAAAAACTTAGCCCCCAGGATGCCAGTGAGAATGGGGGGATGGCAAACCCATTTTAATTTTCTGATAGATACTCAGACAGAGCATTCTTGTCTTGACAGAGCTCCTTGAACCCCTCACCTCTAGGAAGACAGCAGTCCAAGAATCAACAGGCCAAATGGCCTATTTTCCGTGAACAATCTCCAGAACCATAGACCCAGGGACAAGGTATTGTGACTCATTCTTTTCTTATTATGCTGGACTGCTCACACCCATTGATCAGTAGGACTTATTACAAAAACTTAGAGCCATTATCTTTTTGGGGGGAGAACTTGGCTAGTTTAACTCTTGACTCAGGCCACGTCGCTACCAATATTCTGGGCACCGGTTCTCTGAGGAGTACCTGTCACATGAGGACTCAGCCAAAAGAAGAGCTACCCTCAGGATACCTGCAGGAACTCAAAGCAAGATACCCTGATATTTGGGTCAAGGGGAGCCCACCAGGGTTAGCAGCACACTGGCCACGAATCATAGTTTACTTTATAAATTCTGTAATATCAGTACAGGTCAAACAACAACCTCATGGGCTTGGAGGCCAAGAAGGGGATAGCCAAACACACCAGTTGATTCAGGGAGGAAGGAATTCTTGTCCCCTGCCACTCCTCATGGAACCTTCTTTCGCTCCATGTCTTGAAGCCCGAACTCCAGACTGCCGACCAGGACAGGATTTGAGGGAGGTCAACAAATGGGTGGAAGCTATCCACCCCACAGTACAAACCTTTATACCCTCCTAAATTTGTTGTCCCCAAAAAGGAAGATCTATACAGTCCTGGATATAAAAGATGCTTCCTTCTGTCTCCTGTTGGTCCCAGTCAACCTGGTGCAGCCATATCTGATGGAAACAGCAAAAGTCATAAAGCCAGCCAGCCAGCACAGCTGCTTGATAAAGGGAGATCCAGCCGAGCTGGGTCACATGATGGCCACCATGCCACTTTTGGTTTTGATCTCCACGTGTTGCATACTTGGGGGTCTTTTAACAGTTGCACCAATTAAGGATATTGGATTGATGGGAAATTTCTTAATAATTTATGCCTTTTCCCAGGAGTCCTGCTTCTAAGCTTCCCCAGGAAAGTCCTGAGCGCACTACCCCTCCCGCTTTTAGGGAGCTATCCTTATCTACTTGAAGGTCTTCCTCACAACCTCAACCTTGGAGGTTGTGATGCACATAAAGAGATTTCTTCACGAGGCTCTGAGACATTCTTAAAACATCTGCCCCTGCACTTACTCAGGAACAAGATAATCAAAACAAAGTTAACTTTAAAAGGTCAACAAGATTTGGTGGGCTAGAGGAGTTGGCCTTAGATCAGATTACAAGCCTCTTCCCACTATACACTCAGGCAATTATGTGGCATACACAGCAACAAAGATTAGCTGGAATTACTTCTGCCCTACCCAGAGACTTGCACTGATGAACAAAGGATGGTGTAGAAAGATGATAAAAAGAATGAGGTGTTAAGACCTCCCTTTCTTAGAAATGCTAGCTCATGCAGAGCCACTGGGGTGGGTGTCTTATGACCAAGGAACAATAGAAGCCAGGAGTAGACATATATAAATACATTCTATGAAGACATAAGATGTAAACAGTGTATTATGCCAGAATTTGAATAATAACCGCAGCAGCCATGGCCTGATGATTTTTCTTGGGCACTGTGACCATTATGAGTTAATAATACACTACTCGCGACATGGCAATATGCCTGGGCTGGCTTGGAGATTTTCTTTCTGGCTAGTGTCCTTGAAGCCACAAGAGCTACCAGCCTGAAAACAGGCTGGCATATGCCTCTAGGTTCTTAAAAACTGGGTTATGGGGGCTGATGAATAAAAATGATTTAAAAGCTGTTTATCAATGATGACTAAACTTGAGGGAAAATGATTGTAATAGATAACTCTTAATCTGTCTTGGTTCATCAATGATGACTAAACTTATGATTCTGATGTGCAAGAAAAAGTTGAACACATGTCTGAAAATAAAAATAGATGATCTATGTTTTGGATCAACATGAACCTATCTCTGCTTACTAAATTCTGTATAAATAAAGAAGCATTCTGACTGCTAGTCAGTCAGGCTGCAAGACCCTTGCCACCCACCACCATGGTCTGGCTCACTTGTTCCTTCACCTACTCCTTGCCTTCTCTCTGGAACCTGTCAACCACTGGAGCCTACCTCTGGCATCAACCAACCCATATTTGCCTTTTAATGAACCAATCTAGATGGTGTTATACTGGTCAACTAACATGGACTCCGTTGCCACAATGGTTCAAAAACTCACCAACATTGTTTGATGAAACCCTGACTCAGATCTGTTGGAATTTAAAAAATATTCACAAAGCACTCTACTCCAGTATGTAGATGAGCTCTTCATAGCTTTGACCACTGAGGAGGAATACAGACAGGCAACAGAAGGTCTTTTAGAAACCTTCCAAGCCCCAGGGTGCAGGGTCTCATCCAAAAAGCCTCAGCTGTGTGCCCCGCAGGTCACATACCTAAGCTACAACCTAAAGGAAGATTTTCCATGGCTGTGTTTCAGCAATGTTGCAAATTCCCGCTCCCACAAAAACACAAACAAACAAAAACCAACCAACCAACCAATGAAACAAGCAAACAAAACCAAGTACAGGAATTCCTGGGGGTGGTTGGATATAGTTGACTATGGATAATGGGATTTGCTGAGATAACAAGTCCCCCTGCTGGTACCTGGAAAAAACTTGTGGCATATCTATCCAAGAGACTTGACTCAGGTACAGCCAGACATCATGCATATATAAGGGCCATAGCTGCCACGACCCTGGTGGTAAAAGCAGCTGACAAATTGATTTTAGGGCAAGAACTGTTCCTGATGGACACACCCTCTGTTGAGGCCCTCTTGGGGGCAGGGCAGCACCTGAAAGTTGGATGTAATGCCCAGGTGACCTAATACCAAGCCTTGTTTATGGATCAGCCCCACATTTGTTTCCACAAGATGCCAACCCACAATCCTGCCAGTCTCCTTCTGGACAAAGCCCCTGCAGAACTTCTGCATAGCTGTCCTGAGGTGACTGACCAGATTCAGTCTAACAAGCCTGATCTGACTGATGTGCTCTTAGCAACATTAGACCAGGTATAATTCATGGACGAGAGCAGTTTTGTCCAAGACTGGATCAGGTATGCAAGAGCAACAGTGGTGACTCAAGATGATAATATCTGGGCACAAGCTTTAGGTGCGGGAACTTCAGCTCAAGGAGCTGAGCTTTTAGTTTTGACCCAAGCACTCCACATGGAGGAAGACAAAGCTATCACCATATACATCCACAACTGATATGCTTTGCCTATGGTCCATGCCCATGGAGCTCCCTCTATACAGGGAAAGAGGATTTGCTAACCTCAGCAGGAAAATGAATAAAAAAGAGAGGAGAAATCTTAGCCCTATTGGAAGCTATCTGGTTACCAAAGAGGGTGACCATTGCCCCTTGCAAAGGACACCAAAAGGTTGATTCTCCAGAAGCCAAAGGCAACAGAGCAGCTGACTTGATCATCCAGGAAGTGGCCCTAGAACCGGTGGGGCCTCTCTAGGTCTTGGTAGCCATGCCAGAGCCCAGTTTACCAGACTGCCCAAAATATACCCCAGGAGAGATTGAGTGGGCAAAACAAGAACTGGCCACACAGGATATACAAGGACGATGAGTGCTCCTGGATGGCAAACCCATTCTCCCCAGGAGTCTAGGAAGGCAACTGGCTACAGATCTCCACCAAGCCACCTACCTAGAGGTCATAAAAACAGCTGAATTCCTCAGACTTGGGTGTTACGTTCGAACTTTGGACAGCCTGGTTAAAGACACCACTTTTAGATGTGTCAACTGTGCTTGGGCAAACTTCCAAGTGGAGAGGAAGACCCTACAGAGATCTGGGCTCTAGGGAACGTGCCTGGGGAGAATTGGGAGTTGGGTGTCACTGAAATCAAACCTACTGTTTTTCCTATATTTGCTGACTTTGTAGACACCTCCTCAGGATGGGGGGAAGCCTACCCCACCTGAAGAGAGACTGCTCCAATTTACTAAGAAACTTCTTCAGGAAATAATTCCTGGGATTGGACTTTCCTTAGATTTGGGATCAGACAATGGCCCAACCTTCATGGTCAAAGTGTCTCAAAATCTGACAAAGGTATTAAACATTAATAGGAAATTACAGTGTATAATTACATTGTATAGGCCACAGAGCTCAGTTAAGATAGAAAGGATGAATAGAACTCTGAAAAAGACTTTAACCAAATTGGCCCTGGAAACTGGAAAGAAATGGGCTATTAGCCTCCCTGCCCTGCCCTGCCCTGCCCTGCCCCTGCCCCTGCCCCTGCCCTTGCCCCTGCCCTGCCCTGCCCTGCCCTGCTCAGGGTCTCATGTACTCCTTAGTAAGAGGGGCTTATTCCTTTGGAAGTAATGTTTGGGAGAACTACCTTCCATCTTTCCCAAACTCTGAGATATTCCCCAGGCAGAAATGTCTAATTATTCCCTGTGAAAGTCCTTGAAGGCTTTGCAGGAAGCTCACCAGGCTATTCACCAGACTGTGAAGGGAATCCTGCAGTCTCTCCCCTGCAAACACACCCACTAGTTAGTTCCAGGATGAGACTTTGTTTGGATAAAGAGGACACATGCTCTAGAACCCGTCTGAAAGGGACCCTACCTAGCTATCCTCACCATCCCAACTGCTGTGAAAGTAGCTCATATCATTCCCTGAATTTATCACTCCCAATTAAAAAAGGCCACTGAGGATGACTGTGCAGGCTGGTCTCATGTCAACTTGACACACAAACTAGAGTTATCTGAAAGGAGGGAAACTCAAATTACCTCCGTAAGATCTGGCTGTAGGCATTTTCTTAATTAGCTACTGATGGGGAGAACCGAGCCCACTGTAGATAGGGTCATCCCTGAGCTGGTGGTCCTGTTCTATAAGAAAGCAGGCTGGGCAAGCCTTGTGGAACAGGCCAATAAGCAGCACCTCTCCATGGCCTCTGCATCCGTGCATGCCTCTGGGTTCCTGTCCTCACTTCATTGATGATGAACAGAGATGTGGAAGTGTAAGCCAAATAAACCCTTCCCTCTCCAACTTGCTTTTTGGTCATGGTGTTTTATTAAAGCAATAGTAATCCTAACTAAAACAAGTTGGTACTAGGAGTAGGGTATTCCTGTGACAGACATGACCATGTTTTGGGGAGGATTGTGGAATGATTTTGGAACTTTGGGCTACAAGAGCCATTGAGTGTTGAACACTCATTGGGTTGTTCTGTGAGATGTTGAAGGCAGTACGGAGGATGGGGGCCTCACTTGAGAAGTTTCAGAAGAAAGTTTAAGAACTATCAGGGCCATTTGCTATTTTGATTTAACACTGTCATCCTGGTTAGCTGGGGCTGAAAATTCAGTGGTGATTAATAAGATACCAGAACTATTAAAGTAAAGTCTTTGCTTTGCTGGGATACTTGATGTTGCTCAGTTGAGAATTTAGAATGATTAAGAATAGCCCAGCAGGCCAGGTGTTGGTGGCGCACTCCTTTAATCCCGGCACTCGGGAGGCAGAGGCAGGCGGATCTCTGTGTGTTTGAGGCCAGCCTGGTCTACAGAGCGAGTGCCAGGATAGGCTCCAAAGCTACACAGAGAAACCCTGTCTCAAAAAAAAAAAAAAAAAAAAAGGACCAGCATTGCTAGGCATGGTAGCACACACCTTTAATCACAGCACTTGGGAGGCAGAGGCGGATGGGTCTATGTGAGTTCAAGGCCAGCCTGGTCTCACAAAGAGAGTTCCAGGACAGCTAGGGCTGTTAGTACAGAGAATCCCCGAAGAGGAGTCAGCACACAGAAACTGTGTTCTCAACAAGCAAGCTTGTTAAAATTGTTCCTCACACTGGCATCCAAACTTGTGTAAGAGTCACTCAGGTAATACTGGTTATGAAGGCATGAAGGGGTCATGGAGAGCAGCTGAGGTTTGGCACTGTGAAAGGCCAGGACAACTGGCGAAGCTGCATTCTGTGGCAGGTGAAGGCCAGGAATGAAGATGTCCTTAGCACCACGAAGCGAGTCTATGAGAGACTTTTGGTGAAAGAGCAGCCCAATTGCAGCAGAAGACCTCAGCATTTTGGAGATGTCGGTACCATGGGATGACCACCAAGAACAGCAGCAGCAGTGGAGTTGAACCAACCAGAGCCTGTGTGCTGCAGAAGGCAGAGCTCTGGAGAAGTGAATCAACCTCCTTGGAGGATCCCATAAGATCATGAGTGAACCCTGGATAATTGGACATTGAGTTATTTACACTGTTGGAGTTTAGTTCTGCTTGGTTCAGATTGTGACTGTGCCCTGGTTCTTCCCTCTTGAAGCTATTTAATTTTTTTAAATTAACCTTTATTTTTATTTTATGTATATGGGTATTTTGCCTGCATTTTTGTCTGTGCACCTTGTACATACATGCAGTGACATCAGATGCCAGAAGAGGGAGAACATTGGGTCCCCTGGAACTGGAGATATAGATGGTTGTGAGCTGCCATGTGGGTGCCGGGAATTGATCCTGGGTCTTCTGGAAGAGCAACCTGTGCTCTTAACTGCTGAGCCATCTTTCCAGTTCTGAAAGTATAGTTTTGAGTTTTTTACAGGAGCCCACAGCTGAAAGCCTTTAAAATTTTAAAAGAGATTTTGGATTTTTAAAGAGAGATTGAATATTTTAAAGAGACTGAAATTTTAATGTGCTTAAATTTGTAACGACTGTGGGACTTCTAATGTTTGTAATGTGAGATCTTGGGGTTGAATAGGAAAGGATTACACCAGAGGATCTACAGGGAAGCTGCAACCTGCCTGGTGTCTAGGACTTTTGACCTAGAATCCTCACTCTACTCTGATGCTTGCTAGAGTCCATTCTCCAGTTCAACCTGCTACTCTCCAGGTAAGTTCTCATCAGCAGCAATACTTTATGGTCTATTAGACCACTTTGTGGACAGGCACAAAACATGCCTCCTCAGAGGCATTCCAAACAAAATAAACACCTCTTATGTTTTTTAGTACACATCCTGCCCTAGGTGTACTTACGTGATGGGGAAGAAAGGAGAACTCACTTTAACATGGACCCCAGTCTGCAAAGGGAAAGTGAGCCATAACATACCTATCCTTGTTCTGCTCCTGGTTGGAGCCAGCATTATTAGCCCTTAGAGTCAGTGATCTTAAAGAATTAGGTAAACAATAGGTAAACAAATGGATCAGGACTTAGGGATGTTAGACGACTCCATACTAGAGAAACAAGTAGAAATTTTAGCAGAAGTGCTTCTGCAAAACCAAGAGGCTTAGATAGCTTCTTAATAGAACAATGAGGATTATGTATGCCTTTAGAAGAAACCTGCTATGCCAAACAATCAAGCATTATTAGGAAAAATCTTGCCATGGTCAGAGAGAACCTCAAAGAAAGGGAAAGGGTCATAGATCAGATAATTGGCATCCATCTCTGTTTACTGGTCCCCATGGCGGAACACCTTACTGTCAGTGTTAGCCAACCACTGATTCTTATTCTGATCAGGCTAGCAGTGAGAACTTGCATCCTCAGTTGCATGGCCAGCTACATCAAACAGAGAATAAATTCAGAGAAGCTACTTGTCCTTAGGATCAACTATGCCCACCCACCCCAGCCCCAAACAGGTCAAGTCAATCTTTTGTCTCAGGACCATAGAACCAATGGGGAATGTAGCAGGTTGTTTTCTTGCTGAAGCCATTTTAGGTTTGACTAGAATTTGATCTCCTTGATGGAAACCCTTGTGAATGAAAATTACCCAACTCTATTCTAGAAACCCTAGTCAAGATGCCCCAGCTAACTTTTGGCTTCTGGAAAACTGCTTCCTTGCACAAAACCTCCCCCTGTAGTTGCCCAGTGAAATAACAGGATGTGGTTTTGCCTTTAAAATCCCCTTATTCTAAACACGCAGTGCTACACCTGGGTCCTGAATACCTGAGTGCAGTCCAAGCTGGCTGGAATAAAGACTTTCAATTGGCTATATACTGTGTCTGAGTCTCTTCTCCCATTGGCTCCCCATAACAGTGTCACCAAGAGAATTTAATGGGCTGTCTCATTTGATTGGGTCACATCAAATTAAAGTGAACTCCGCCTACAATTTTATACACTTAGAGGAAGCCACTGGAACTGGAACATGGCTACTGGCTTAATTGAGGTTATGCTGCTAGCCTTCATCCCAACCTTAACTTGGAACCACTGTACTTTTCGGCATTTCAGTAGAAAACAATGGTCATTTTCCTCTGTACAACAGCTGGCAAGCAGAGAGAATACAGACATTCTTTACATAGGGTATAAACCTGGTCAAAATTATTCATGACAATAAAGATGGAAAATTCTGCCCAGTGACCTGTGGTTTTCTTTGTGAAACAAGTACCAGGCCTCCTTGGCTTTCAAACGGTAGAGTGGAGAAAAGGGGACTTTTTTCTCAACAGTCACATCGGAATGCCACGTGGTCACGTGTGACAGTACAGGCTGACAAAGAGGCTGACAGAGAACTTAGTTCTTTCTAGCCATGTTTTTCTTGCATTTTATCATCACAGGGATACAAGAGTAATGTCCTAGATGTACTCAAAAACTTCCTTGGGCTAAGGGGGTGTCTGGGGGTAAAGGTTAGGCTAGGTGGTCTCTTAGTTACTATGTCCAACATCCTGACAGTCCCTGCATCCAGGAACAGGGACTGCTGTGTCCTGAGACTTCAGCCTTATTAAAGTGGGCTTCCTAGGATAGGTCCCCCACATGGTAAAGAGGTGGACTGCAAAACTATTTGATCTTGGAGGGTGTTTAAAGGAGACATTCAGCCACTGGTGGGGCCTGGCTCCTCTAAGGCTGCTGCCGAGAAACCCAAGCTGCGTCTTTAAGAGAAGGGTAGAAAGGAGAGGTAAGAGGCTCACTGGCCTAGCCCCATAGACCAGGGGACAGAATGACAGCGGGGTCTATGGAGGACTTGCGTTTTCAGAGCTTCCAAACTTCAACAGAAAAATTTAAAAGCTCAGATAGGGTAATTTAAAACAAGACACAATGAATTGTGGCAAGAAAGCTGGAGAGGAGAGGGAATGGAACACCCCCTTGGAGAAGGGAAACCTCTTGGATTTAGGGGGTCATCAAGAGGAATCAGAGCCTCAAGGGATAAAGGGGAGGCCTTTCCATTCCTTGCCCCCTCTAGTCTCATCCCCCTTTTCACATGATCACTCCCAGAACCCTCAGAACCTGAGAGCCCATTGATGCCTCAATGGGCGCTGATAGCAATCTAGTGAGTGACTTTTCTCTAAGGGCAGAGGTTCACACATGCCTGCTGAGTGCTAGTTTCGGCCACAGAGAATGCTTGTAAATACAGTCAGTTCTTGCTGAATTCAAGCAGGTCATTTGGAGGTCACAGCTAGGAGGCTTGGAGGAGCCTTAGGTCATGGTTATTGACCTCAGAGACCTTGCTTTCACTGGCAGAATCCAGATACTATGTTTCATATGCCAGCAGAATTTAGAATGGGTTGGGAATAACTTGTTTGGGTGAATAACTTGGTCAAGCTCACTTCTTGGTGTATCCTTCCCTGCTCAGGGGAGCCAGATCTGGTCCAGCTCACAGGGAATGTCTTGTTCCCACAAGCACAAACAGAGGCCCCGCCCTCCCCAGTGCTGTGTCAGCATCTTTGTCCTAGGGGTGGGTGGTGTTTCACTCCCACCTCTTATCTGGGGCTCCTCTAGTTTGTGAGCTGATTTGGTCAGCACTTAGTACCTGTGTCTTCTTGTGCATTCAATCTGTTTTACGGCCTCACCCCTACCCCCAGTCTGTCAGCATCTATCTATCCCATCCACTTCAGTGGTTGGGTATGAAAATGGAGGTCTGTCATTGGTGCCTCACCAACCTCAGAATGGGCTTTCCACAGCACCTCATAGGGGCCTTCTCCAGTGTCACAAAGCAGTGATTTGCTTAGATCTCCTCCGGTGATGAGGGCTTATTGAAAGGACAGAGACTGAAATAAGGAAATTCAATTGGGAACCTTGGGGTACCCTAAGTGCCATAACACCCCTCAACTTAGCCTTTCTGTTCTGCTGTCAGCACAGTCATGTCTTTGGCCTTTAGATTCCACTGCGCTCCATCCTCACTGGCCCTCTTGTCCTTGCTTTCTTTGCTCTGTTGAGTCTCCATTTGCAACTTCCTAAGAGGGAGGATATTCTGGGGACTGGGGACTGGGGACTGGATGCTCAAGCAAAGTCACTTTGCTGCGTGGCCTCAAAGTGGCTGCTGTATGCTGAAATGCCAGCTGCCTACTAGAAAACCCTTGTAACTGCTGTGGTGGTGGCACAGGGTACAAAGCATGGTAACCAGTGTCTAAGGGATGTCTGGTGCTGCCATCTTCAGATTGGAGCATGCATTGGAGACAATCATTGTGCTTTTAAGAAAAGGCTGTCCATGGGCCCAGGTGCAGAACCCAGGGCCAAAACCTCACAAGGACCCATCCGCTCAGGGATCACTCTTTGACAAGTTGCCAGACAGGGAAGGGAAAAAGATCAGGTGGCATTTCCGCTGAAGACATTAAGAATGTGAATCTCTGAGAGCAGGTGATCAGCCCATGCCACTTGTACCTCCCAGGTCCCATCTGCAATACAAGAGATGAATTTGGTGTATAAGGTATTGAGAGCTCATGAACCTTTGGGTCCACCGGTCCAATTTCCAAGTCCAGGTGTGTCTCTTGTTAGCTTTGTGACGTAAGGGAGACTCCTTAATGCTCCTGAGCCTAGTTCCTCGTTTGTAAAATGAGGATAATAAGGGCTCCCTGCCTACCACATGGCAGTGAGTGAAGAGAGGGAGTGAGGTGAGGACTGCTGATCTCAGTGCAGACCATGAGCCCGATGTGCAGTCCATATGGCATTCTTCCCTTTGACTACATCCAAGCATGCTAGGGAAGCCATGCCCACCACACCTACAGATGCATTCCCCGCACCACCCTGGCTCCAGCCTCCATGTACTCCACGCTTTCAGCCACAGTGATTCATTTAGGCAGTAGGGTCCTTCAGCGAAATGTTCTGGACATATTTGGGGGGGGGTCAAAGGCCTCTCCATTGAATGGTCATGCCCCTCTCTTGCCAAGAAGAAAATGAACACTCAAAACTCTCAAATGTTTCCCATCTGCACCGTTTTCCACACAAGTTCAGGGACTCCCAGAACTCTGAACCCATGTGCAAAACTCCATTCCCAGATTTAATGTCTGGCCACTTAGGCATACAGCCGGTGCCTGAGTTACATTGCACTGTCAAGCCCCAACTCACAGTCTTTCTCCTGTGACTGGTTGGGACAATCTACCCTTTTGAGGAATGATGTAATGAGCACCAAGAGCAAAGGGTGTGTGACCTTCATATAGTGAGCACCAAGAGCGGAGGGTGTGTGACCTTCATATACTGAGCACCAACAGTAGATGCTATGACCTTCATTCATATAGTGAGCACCAAGAGTAAAGGGCGTGACCTTCATATAGTGAGTGCCAGGAGCAGAGGGTGTGACCCTGATATAGTGAGCACCAACAGTAGATGCTATGACCTTCATTCATATAGTGAGCACCAAGAACAAAGGGCGTGACCTTCACCTTCATATAGTGAGCACCAAGAGCAGAGGGTGTGACCCTGATATAGTGAGCACCAAGAGCAAAGGGGGTGACCTTCATATACTGAGCACCAAGAGCAGAGGGTGTGACCCTGATATAGTGAGCACCAAGAACAAGGGCAGTGACCCTGTGGGGTGAGCACAAAAAATAAGGAGTGCAAGTGGAGGGTCAGGAAGGTACCTTGGAGAGAAGGCTGCAGAATGGGGTTGTATGCACCCACCCCAGGAGACATAGCAGTGAGGATCAGCTGAGAAGGGGCTCAAACACCCGAAGTCGCCACCCCTTCTCCAAGGATTGTACAAGAAGGAAAAAAAATATGTCACCAGGTCAAAGGAACTGAAATCCTTCAGCAGGGAAAGTAGGTGAACAACAGAACAGAAGCTGTGGGCTCTCTTAACTCAGGGGCTCCCAACAAAGGAGACAGAGCTGCAGTGTGCTGGCATGGCTGAGATCCTGGCAGGGCAAGGCAGGGGGTTGCCTATCCTGGCTGGTTTTGCCAAGGCAACATGAGGGCCACAGAAATAGAGTTCCCACGGGATTGCGCTGAGACAAATTTTGGAAAACAGAAGAACCCGCTTTTAAAAGACAAAATTAATATTTTCTTCTTCTTGAGGAAGATTCTGTTGTCTTTTGTTCATCCACCAGTAGGGTGAGCGAGCTTTGTAAGAATGAGTGTGAGGAGTCCTCAGATTCATGCTGTGCATTGCTGCACTCCCAAAGGTGGGAAAGAGATGGTACCCTAGGCTATGGCCAGCAAGGGACTTCCATACTGCTGCAAGCTCTGAACTGTTTAACTCTTGGGCTAGGACAACGTCTAGACGTTGCTAAGCACACCTTGGACTCTATCTCCAACTTGACCTTGAGCTCATCCTTGCTGCATCAACCAATTCCTAAATTTGACTTCAAAACCACACATTGTAGAAAACTTGGAAAATATTAGGACACTGGACTGGTGCACCAAACAAACTTGGAAACCATTACAGAAAAGAAGAGAGCAAACAATGCCTGCGATACCCAGACTTAGACACTGCTGACATCGATAGCTCTGATTCCACCTCTCCCTTGGTCTCTAGTGCTTTAATCATGCATCCTTTAACCAACTGGACTTTGAGACTCTCTGTCCTTCAGTTTTACTATTGAGAAAATCTCAGAGCTTCCTGCAATCAAGAATTAGCCAACACTTGCCCTGGAGGATACTTCATCATCCACCACAGAGAATGGGGTGTGGATGAGAGCTGAAGGACTGGACCCTAAGCTATGAAGCCTGCCCCTAGCAACTTCAGGAATCCTTTCACTGGACTGAATGTCAAAGAAAAAACCTCTCCTCATAAGACACGAAACACTCTGCAACATTATTGAAGACACGCCTGTGAGAGATTTGTCTGTACTGCTGTGATGCAAAACTGGTCCCAAAAGATGCCTTTGTAAGTTGTCCTTTGAGCCATTAAAGACACTGAACAAAAATGCCCTCTTCCCTATATTGTTTCATTTGCATTTGGTTCAGACAGCCCCTGTGACCTCTCTGAATGAGATGGATCTCCCCTTTGTGGGGAAAAAATAGTCTGAGGTTTGCTGCAGGCTGTTTGGGTGGTCTCTCGTGGATTTTCCCACGACTTGAGCCTCTCTCCAGTCATCCCTGCCTGGAGTCCCTAGGCGCCTCTCCCTTTCCAGGTGCTTCTTAGTCCAAGCGTTGTCGGGGGTAGGGCACTTAGACCCGCTTTCATTTCCAAGTTACTCAAGAGGGTCTACCCATTTAACTGGTTAGCCTTCTTTGGTTGGTACCCCTTGGCATGTTTTTCTACTTGGGGTGTTTTCTTCCCGTCAGGTGTTTGCTCTTACAATGAATGGGCAGAGGACCCGACAGCTGTTCTGACTCTCATCTCAACCAGATACCTTCATTTCCCAAATGATTCTGGGTCTATCCTTCTTTACTTCAGAAATCAGAGCCTGGCTGGACTAACTACAAGTTTAAGAACATCTGGGGGGGGGGGCGGGATGGCAGACATTTGCTGTTAGAAGGCGCTCCAGAGAGCTTGCCACTGCCCTGCCGTTGCCTGTTCTTGGGTGAAAGACAAGGATCCGTTACCCTTCCTCACATCATCAGTCTCTCCCTGAAGCCTTTTGTCCTACCTCCGAAGTGTCATTTCAAGCCAATACTGAAGGAGCTGAGATTTCCTGAACGGTGAAGGAAGAAACACAGAAAACCAAATTGTCTCTACCATTAACCAGCCTAATCTAATAATGAGTGTGCCTGTCACCAACACTCAAGTTGCATAGTCTCCTGAAAACCTTCTTTGATAGGAAATGTAGCCATTGTGTTTTTTTCTCTTAAGGAATTAGAACCAGGGTCTCTTAAGTGTGACCTACCCACAAGTTTATGTAAATTGGGAAAAAGTTGCCCTTTGGCGGTCGAAATGCTGCTGATGCCTACCTTGCAAGGGATGGTTTGGGATAGAGGTTCAAAGTGAACATTGAAACAAAGGCAAGGAAGGGAAAGGAGAGGGTTAACTGGCATCTGCAACAGTAGATGACTAGGGATCTTCTCCCAGGCTTCCTCACCATGGACATAAACAGTGAAAGAGCAGCAAGGTTTGACAGAGTCATTGCCCTGCCTCTGTTCAGCTTCCACTGAGGAGAAGAGGTAATGAGACCCTTCCTAGACTCCATGCTTGCTAGATATTGAGGGTGTGGGAGAGAAGCCCTTATGCTATCACATTTTCAGGAAAGCAAACCTCACAGTTAACTTTCAATAAAAAACATTCCCAGTGCCCCATCAGGATTTTTTCTTTCTGTGATCTCTGTCTGGCTATCCCTGAACCATTTAAACTTGAAGTCTTGAAGTGTGAAGACTTTTTTCCATCAGGGCATCAGAGCACCCTGAAGTGGCTCCCAGACATAGGCTGGGGACTGGGTAACATTCATTACCCAGATGAGTGTCTACCATCTAGCTCCCATCTTAAGATGGAGCAAAATGTACTTGTGTTCTTTTAGAGGGAGGCTGAGGGTCATCTTTTAAATGATTTAACTGGCTTTTGGAGGAATCATGTGAGCTTCTGGACATTACCAGCTTCTTAGGCTTTTCAAAACCTAGGCAGCTGGTTGAACTGTCATTCTGCCTAGACACTTCTGGACTGTCCATCACTGACTAATTTCAGGGGTGGGGGTGGGGTAATTCCCTTCTGGCTGTCCATACTAGCTAGGACTTGTGGAGAGGGAGAGAGAGGAGAGAGCGTCAGAGTGGGACACAGGAGTATGCAAGGTAACCACGGAGTGAACATGACGCATATTTGTCACACTATTTAGTGCTTTACCCAATATTATCCCCATTTTACAGATTGAGGAGACTGAGGTTTAAAGAGGTTAAGTAACTTGTCTAAAGTCTCGCGTCTAGTATCTACCAGGATCTAGAATTGAAACTCGGGGCTTTCTTATTTTGGAGCCTGAGCTCCAGTACCACATGCTAATGGAGAACCTAACCAGCCTCCCAAGAAGAAGACATGTCTAAATGGCCTCATCTCCTGCTATTTGATTGACTGGCTTTCATGAGACTTTTTGGCACTAAGTGGGAAAGGTAGGAAGGAAGGAGTCCAGGCCGTCCCTGGATTCAGTCAGGACTTACTTTAACTTGCCCACTTATATTGAGGTTGAGACACTGCATTTTCTCAGCAGATGTGGCCTGAGGGTAGTCAGTTACACATGTCTGTGTCCTGACTACAATGTATTTGGTAGCTTAGGACAATATTTCCGTTCTCTACCTTCCTCACTCCTCAGCTTCACCTACAGGAACCCCTGCCACAAAGGCCTGGGTAGGAGATGGAGATGCTGGGTTATGAGCACTTAAGTTGAAGTTTTGAGGAAGGATATGGAAGCCAAAGACTAACAAGAGGCCTTGGCATCATTTGTGACTACCCTTCACTCTTGTATTCCATTTCGTTGGGTACTTAAGTGAGGCTCATAATGTAAGGCCCAGCTGCTCACTTAATCTATCCCAGCATCCTTAGCGCCACCTCAGAACTAACTGCCAGTTGCCACTTGCCTGCCCCAACAGAATTTAACGGAAGCTGCCAACAGCCTTCCTCTGACCTCATTGGATAGAACCCACCGTGTCAGCAGACAGAAACGCCTCTCTTTCTTCTGAAATAGTCCCCCTGCAGTCCTTGGAGTGGGCAGTCCTCCTTGTATGGGGTCCAAGCATCAGACAGAGAAGGAGCTAGCTATTCATTTATTCCCACAAGGGACCTCTTTTTCCCATACCGAGTGTACAAATGATTCCAATAAGGAGAGGCTGTTGAACAGACCATGCAGAGAGATAAAAAATGTTGGGCCATGGCTGTCTGTCCCTCAGCTTCAAACAGTTTTGATGACTTTCCTGCTGAGAGAAGTGGGAACCAGTTTAAGCCAGATGAATATATTTATTTAACAGACCTGGCTAATCTTCTCCCCAGAAATCTTGTAGCATTGCTGGAGACAGATCCTTAGGAATCAGTTCCCTTTGGAAGGCAGTGAGTGGCACATATCTGGGGCAATGTGTATAGAAAGAGTGAAATTGGCAGAAGAAAATCTCTGGGGTCCAGGGTTTGGTTATGTTAAGACAGAGCCATCTAGGAGGATGGAGACATAACTCCCATTATAATTGGCTTTGAAAGGTAGACTTCATGACAAGGGACAAAGAAGATATCCCGAAAGTTTCTTAGTCATTTGCTCTAGGCTGATGGGCAAATATATGCTCACACTGGCATATTCATGTACCTGTCTTGGCCTTTAGAAGCTTTTGTTCCCTCCAGGCTGGGATTTATGAGGTAGATTAAAATATCAAGGAAGGTTATAGTTGCTTTTTCTCCATAAGCCAATGAAGTTAGACTTCCATGAAATTTTAGTGGGGGTTCAAGGCATATTCTTTCCCAGAGGGGATATCCAGCAGGATGATAAATACTGCCTGATGAGACCCACCACCTACTGCTTCATTTGCAGTAGTCATAGACAGAGGGGGGTCCTTCTATAGCACTGTTGATGTTGGCTGTTGAGCCAAATAAAGAAGTGGGATGATTTCTCAGAGCTTTCGAGCACTGTGAACCATGGGTGAATAGCTTAGGAGCACAAACGAAACGGCAGTCACAGCTGAAGACGTGAACCACATCTTGCCTCCTTTAAGCAATAAAGTAAGGGGAAAGAATCCCACTGACAAAGGTATCTGTTGTTTCCTCAGCCACGGATGCTGGTTACCCAGGGTACAGAAACATAACACCACTCTATTCTTCCTCTTCAACTCACATGGTGGGTTTTGTTTTTTTTTCTACTCCGTAATGTATTAAGAAAGATTAAGAAAGGCCCCAAGCAGGAAGCCCCTTACTTGTCTTTGACCTGCTCTCTCATCTGAGGTTTTTGTGTAGGTTTCCCACACCTATTTTCTCTTCTGTAGTAGTTGATTCTTCCCAGGCCTTGAGTGGTAAAGGGAGCATGTATTTTTTTCCCACAGCACACATTCATTCACTGATTTACTATTTATTCAGGGCTATCATGTGCTCTGAGCTCTCTGCCAGGTGAGGATGACAAAAATAATCCAAAGAGGCTTTTCATTTAAGGAGAAAAAAAATTCTAGTATCTGCATTTGCCAGGAGGGAGATAAAAGGTTTTGGGGAGTGGGGTCAGAAGGAATTGCAGCGATTTCTAGGAGATCTGGTAGACATCAGAGCCTAACATGGAAGCAGTGTGTGATACCACTAGAGGAGGCATTAAAGTGGATCCCAGGTAGCCTTAGGCCACTTACCTTTGAAGGCATAGTGAGTACATTCGGTTTTCTGGACAGGGTAGTGGTGTCATTGTCAGATGTGACATCAGATCCTGAAATCTGGAATTTCATTTCTGTGAGAGGACTTTAAATGATAATGCCACTGGTGGACTTTAAGCATGACTTGAGACTGTTCATCGGGGAACAGCAGCCTGGCTTGTCGTCTTCCTTTATAAAGGTATTGGCTATTTCCTACCTACTCTTCCCCGGTGCAGCAAGGACAGTTGCGCACATGAAGAAAAGAGGGCCTGGGTTCTTCTGTGGTTTATCTCCAGGCCTGAGAAAGACCTCCCACCTGGTTGAAACTGAATCCCTAGCTACTGCAATGCAGACATGTCCCTTCCTAAGAGGAATGGAACAGAAACGGGAGACCACAATATGATCCAGCACAGTCTGGGGGCACGTGCTGGAGGAGGGAGGGCTGGGTGCTGGCTTGCACCGCACTCTGCTTAGTCTGTCGTAAAGCCTGGGCATTGCCACTAATTTGCTGTGTGACCTTGAACAAGTCACCTTTCTTCTTGGGACCTGAGCCTCCTTATCTGTAAACAGAGAGGTGAGGCAGGATGGTCTTAAATGTTGCCTTATGCTGTCTATGGGCTTATGGGCATAAGCAAGACTGCTGGTGGGTCTGGCATGTCAAGTCTGATGGACCCCCAGGTTTTCCTCTCCTTTCAATGATGATGAGGGAGGGAGACCATACAACAAGATGCATATTTTGCCCCTCACCCTCTGACTAGGTCTGAACATTATTGCAGGCCACATAACTTCTCTGAGCCTCTGTTTGCTTTTCTAAACAAAACAAAACAAAACAACCCCCCCAAAACCAGACCAATGAATGCCACTCCCACCCCTCACCCCCATCTCCCACCCCCCGCCAATAGAGACAAAGTAGTGCTGCGAGTCGTTCACCTTTGACATCCAGCTCTTGACCACGGCTAACACTTTGGCTTAAAATCCAGAAGTGATTCCAAAGTATGGGCTGTTGAATTGGGATGTAGGAATGTAGGGTTCACCCTTGGTGACTGATTTGACCCCCTAGTGACCCTGGACAGCACTTACCATCTGATTGCAACACAGACCATTATGAGAAGCAAAAGAGTGATTCATCCCCGTGCCCCACTCCTCAGGGACCAACAACTCAAATCAGAAAGTTCAGGCAACAAAAGCTTTCCCAGAATCTACCTGGGGCTGCTTTAGAGAGCCAGGTGGCTTCTATCCTAGTTTTACTTAGCATCGTATTAACTTTGTCACGTTGATATGAGAACAGCAGGAAGTATTGGAGCAGAGGGTTCTATTCCAGGACCTAACAACAAAGGGTCATGACTGTCTGTGATCAGCCACCCCTGGCTCATGAAATTGAAACTGATTTGTTGCCTCCTACATCAGGAGTTCTAGCTCATATGAACCAAATACAGACTATCTTTTCAGCTCATATTAATACTTGCCATGGGAACTGATGTCACTAGAATGAGCATGCATGTTCCTCCCGTGTTCTTAGTGGCATCTTTTGGAGGAGGTGCTTGATCATGTTCTCTTTCAGTGACACCGAATCCAGTGGAGGGACATCGATTGGATCCATCCAATTGGCTCTAATGGTCATCCTGGGCACATAGCAGAATAAGTGTTATCAGCATCTGAGCCTGATAGCTACATTAAATATGACCCCAGTTGGGCGCCCAGCCTGGGTGGGGAAGATAAGTGCCCATTTAGCCCAGCAGGAACAAACCAAGATTTTTGTGTCTCAGGACAGGCAAGATTCCTAAAGTAGAACTAAGTGGGTCCCTGCAAAGCAAGAGCAGGCCAGCTAGTGTGGCTAAAAGAGCATCCCTCCTCAGTCTAGTTCATATTCCTGAGGACCTGAGTGTGGCCAGGGTGACTTGCAGAGACTTCACAGAAGGGTTGCTGGGTCGGGGGGGAATGACCAAGTTATTTTGTTATCAAATGGTGGAGGAGCCTCTCCTGCTGTTCGGTACTTCTCAGCCGCTCTTTCTCCACTTTGTGATTTCTGATGCTCCTCAGATCTCCCTCACTCTGGAACAGAGTCTCTTCTCCATTCTGCTTCTGTAGCCACTTTGATGCCCAGTCCCCTCCTGCCACACATTTTGCTCAGCTTGCCTAACAAGCCTAGAGCTTAGAGAGAGCAGGGGCTCAGGGACCCACCCAGTCTAGGTGGATAGTACTTTTCATGGTGGAGTCTGAGGAGGGCAGGTGGGGTGTAAGCAGGGGACGCTGAGCAAGTGGGGAACTGCTGAACTCCCTCAGGCTTGATGGGTTGACCCAGCAATAAAAGTTACGAAGAATTTGAGCCGGGAGGCTGTTGGGAAAACTCAAGGCCTCTGCAGTGAGTATGGGGGACCAACAGTGCCACAGTCTCCCTCCCTAACCACCCCCTCATATTCTCTAAGCAAGAACAAAGGTGATTGGAAGGGTTTGTAGAGCTTTTCTGGTTTTGGAAGGTGGTATGTAGATTGCCCTAAAAAAATGGGTTCACTTATCAGTCTTTTTGATGTTCAACATTAAGACCATTCTGAGTCTTAAGATAGTGTTTGCAGCCAGTTTCAGAAATAGCTCAGCCTCGATCAGTGAGTCAACAGATATATGGATGGTCAAATGAATGATGACATGAGTTTGTCATAAGCTCTGGCTGAGGAGCAGGTGGGGGAGGAAAAGGTCACAGTGCTTGCCTTTGTAGAAGACAAGCCTGGATTTGAATGCCAGCTCAGCTGTGTGACACAGGGACAGGTTAGTTAACTTCTCTGAGTCTCCCTTTCCTCAACTTTGTCCATGCCAAAGATCTGTGGGAAGTCCAAGTGACACCCGCTTTGTTGCCTAGCACAGGGCTGTTTGTTACACAGCACTGTAATGATGGGCCAGCTTAAGAGGAGAGAATTAGGGAAGATTAGGAATAGCTTCCTCGGCATGTGCAGACTCGTTTGCTCAGTGACCTTAAGTTAGGGGGAAGAGAGGAACTGAGGAGGGGCCCATACCCCAGATGCACGTCTGATCTTCACCACTCAGGGACTTGGAGAGGCCCAAACAGGAGTACTAAGTATATAACCAGAGCATGGCTGAGGGAGTTGTATTTTGGGAGCCAGATCTTGGGAAAGAACATTGAGGAAGTGGGATGAGGAAAACACCAGACCTAGCATCCATGACAATGCCAGCAGTGGGCATCAAAACCTCTGTGGAATGCAGGGAGACTTAGAGTTAGAGCCCAAGTCTGCGTGCCAGTCAGTTTGCTGAGAGGCTGGGCACGAAGGGGTTGGTCTCTGGGTTGCAGGCTAGGAACAAGTGAGGCCTAGATTATCTAGACCTCTCCTGACTTAAAGATACGTCCTTGGAGTCCCATGAGTGTCTGCTGGTTTCTGAGTGGACTCTTGCACCAGAAGTGGGCAGGAGGAAGGCACAAAGTTCTGCGAGCAGTTCCAGGTTGGAGTTCCTACTGAAGGCACTGCTCCCCATGCTGCCCTATTCTGGCAGCAGAGGCTTTCTGAAGTCCCCTGTCCCGTAAAGCCAAACCCCGCCCCCACCGGCTATGGTTAATTGCTTCTCCTCTAGAAGCTGGCAATGCCAAGTTCTCCTCATCTCAATTTCGAATCCTCACATTTTCCCGCACCTTATCACATGGAGTCCTCGTCCAATGTCAAGGCCTTGGCCTTTCCGTTTCTTCCTGAGACTCTTAAAGGGCTTGCTTCTCTCTGACCTGCAGTGTCTCTGTGTCTGTCTGCTGTAGTCCACCCACCCCATCCATGCCTTCAGACACAAAGTCTTGGCTCTATGTAGCCAGATGCAGTCTACTCTCTCTTGGAGGGTAATGAAACCTGCTAAAGATGGCGCAGTGTGGACTTTGGCTAACACGGGATCTGTGACCTTGGCTTACCCCAGTGTTAGTTTCATCTGGCAACTAACTCGTATCTGTCCCCCACATTAGTTAGTGGAAACTCACATGGGTCTGACTTCTCAGCCCACTTTCTACTTGCTGCTCTGATGCCAGTTCTCAGGAAACTCACCCCCTCATCCCAAGGCCAAAGTCACTCTAGTTGTATGAGGAAGAACCTTCTCATTGCTGGTCCCCTTGCCGTCCGTGCCTCCCAGGGGCATCTCCTTCCATAACTTGCTAGATGGTTCTCTTGCTTTTGACTGAGGCTGAGCCTTAGGGAGCTTACACATCTCCCGCCCCCCCCCCCCCCCGCTTCCTCTCTTAAATGTCTTTCTCACGACCAGCTCTTCTCCAGGCTCTGACTAGCCATTCTCAACTTGAAACCCTATTAACACTGGGCTGCCACCACCTCTTTTCTAGTCAAAGGTCTTACAAGTACTGTCTGCAGTTAGTGTCTCTGAGGGTCTTTCCCCAGCCCCCACCTCTTCTCTTCTCAACCTTTGTAACTCAGGCACTTTCTGTCAACCCGTTGGACTGAATCACGACTGACTTTCACATCACAAGCCCAGTGGACTCCACTTCTCAGTTCTCAAAAGCCAGAAAGGCTGCTTGAGGGGAGGCCATAGTCTGTTAGGTCCCTGCAATCCTCTCCTGCCTTGCCTTCCATGGCCATGCTGCCTCCTTCCTTGTCTGTGCTTCTCTAGCTGGCAGCTTCCAGTCTCCCCATTCTCTTCTTCTGTCTACCTCACTGGAAGACTGGAGCTGGCAGGCATCTTATAGAAGCTTCTGGCAGCTTTTGTTTGCAGTGGGACCTGAATCCCAGTTGCTTTTCCTGCCTGGAGTCTAGGTAATTCCACACCTCTGTCTTTTTTTCCTTTATTACCTGTGGTCTTGGTAAATACTGTCTTCAATGACTTGAGGTCTGAATTATTCAGGACTTTGATGATAGCTCAACCCAGTGGGCCCAGTTTCACAGCTCCTTCTCGTTTTGGTGACTCCTCTTATGTGGTCACTGGTCCCATTGAGTTCCCCTTCTGACTGCTTGTAAGGGTGGTCCTTGTCTGCCTCTGCATCCCCTATCTTATGACTCAGAGCATCTTTACAATAGCCACCACCTGCCTTCTTGGGGCCTCAGTTTATCCCCTCCCTGCAGAGCCGGCAGGATGACTAAGAATGCAGACCTGATTCTGCCCTCCTTGTGTTTAAAATCCTCTAGGCCTCCCATGTGTTAAGATGAAGTGCCAATTCCTTAGTGGGGTGGCCAAAGCCTTTCCCATCCCACAGTGCTCATGAGAATGGGATTCGAAGAGATTCCATTTCTTAACCTAGCAACATTTGTGCTGTGTGTCTTCGAGGGAGCTACTTAACCTTTATGAGCCTCTGTGTTCTCATGGCATACAATAAGGATAATATGCCTGCCTCCCTGGATGCACAGAGAATAAAATGAAGTCACATACATGTTTGTCTTTCTGTATACTCTGTGGGCATCTGCCTCATTTGTAGGCACACAGTGAGTGGGGCCCACCATTTACTCCACTCGCCTGTTCACTCTTCCTGGTAGCTTTGTACCCAATGTCTGCCCTCTGTTACCTCCACCCTGAGGGGCTGGTCCCTCCTAGGAGTGGACATTTTCTATCTCCAACCCTCTATACTTTGTGCAAGCCCCACTTCCATGCTTAGCTCAGCGGCTTCCTCCTCTTGGCTTAATTCTCCTCACTGCTTAAGGTGGTTCTCGGGATTTACACAAAAGTGTCTCCTGGCTGCTGTTTTTAGCTATTTCCTAGATGGCCTTCCAAGACGTTCACATTTCTATCTGGCAATTACATTTTAGTCAAGGGCTTTTCCCTGGGCAAAGAATCTCTAGGACAGGGATCATGTCTTATTTATCTCTATATCCCTAGGACCCCCACATTGTTCTTGAACATGCTAGGCTATTATAGGCACTTGAAAACGAACCAATTCAAACTTGCCAATGTTTCTAAGTGGCATTCAAACTTCTGCTCAATTGTTTCTTATTCACTTTTCTGCTCCTCTTGGTGGCAAGGAACTGTCAGCTCGACTTTAGATGGGCAAGTTCCCCAGGGCAAGGCCCATTGCAGCGTGGTGACCTGGGGACCTGGGATTGGGAAACTCACACATCTCTGACTGCTGGGCTAGTCCCAGCAAGGAGGAAGCCCTGGATGGATGACACCAAACTCTGTCTAACTTGTCCGAATCAAATTCAGTGGACCCAGAGGAATCCTGAGTTGGCCTTCGAGGTTTCATGGTGGGGTTGGAGGAAGGTGGTGTTCATGAGTAAACGGAGGATTGGCCTCTTATTCTGGCTGCTTGGGCCTCTGCTGGGCTCCAAGGAGGTGTGGAGATCCTTTACAAGCCTCTGAGTTCTCACACAATTTGTCCCAGGGGCTATTAAAGCTCTACCCCTGACTTTGATCTTTTTTTTTTTTTTAAAGGTCCAAGAGTCTCTGGCAATGTATAGCTAGCTGTCTGACCACTGCTGGAGGACTAGCCTCTTGGGGACCACTTCGGCTTTGCCATCTGGCTGAGCCCCCTTGCTAGACCCTGCTCTATGGGGAGGCACTTGTATCATCTCCCATGTTGCTAGACATGACTGGCTTTTGCTGCTTGGGTCACTAGCAGAAGTGGGAGACAGATGGCAAGCCTCACCTGTTTGCAAGGCCCCAGCAGTGAGATAGCCTCTGGCTACAATGGGAAGGCCAAGCTGCTTCCTGCCCTGGAATGAGCAGCTAGGGCAGCTGGCTCTTCGACAAGGGACAGCGGGCTTCATCCCAGCATCCTCTTGAATGCTCACTCTCTTCCAAGTCTTACTGGCTGGAGAGGGATGTGGGGGAAGAGGGGCTGAAGAGTCAGGAATTTTGTGCCTCGAGTTCTCTTTTTAGACACCTTTCTCCATGTCAGAGCTTTGTTTATGTAGCAATATCCTAAGAAGTGAGACAGGTCTAGATGCTTCAAAACACCAAGGACCTTAAGGGAAGCCCTTCCTTTGGGTAGCTGCTCCTAAGACTAGCTTTAATCCAAATTCACTTCATCTTCCTTCCCAACACTCTGAATGTCCAGGACAGAAACCCAAATGTTCTCCAGTCACTTCTGAGGACAGGTGTTTTGAGTATTTAAAGGAACCTCAGCTTTTAAGGGGATTGTCACACCTTAGACTCACACACATCAGCTCTTCTTGCTGGGGCAGAGGGGAGGCCTTTTCTCTGGAGGTTGTTAATAAAGGACACAAGTTCTCCTCCGTTCAGGGTGCCGGACTGACATGGCTGATGTGTGAGCCTGCTGGGTCATGGTGCCTAAGCCAGTTGGTCCTAGGCAGACTATTTCTTTCAAGAAGTCTGATTTCTTCCATTCAACAGGTCCATAAACAGTGAACCAGGGAAGCGCCTGCTAGCAGGCCAATGCCTAGGTAAAAGAAGGTCCTACACTCTTATTGGCCTTTTGACACGGGCCTTGTTCCTATCTTGTTAGCACACACATTCCCGCTCCTTCTCCCATAATCTCTAAAAGGGTTTGGCTCAGTGCTCTTTGGGAAGTCATAAGATAAGGCAGAACAGACAAGTCCTTGCAAAAATGTCTTGTTAGGCAGAGTCCTTCCCCAGACTCATTAAAACAGAACATTAAATTTGACAGCAACTCCTTGAGTGGGTCCTCTTTTCTGTGTATTAGCATCTGCAGCTATGGTTCTGGATGTGAGCATCCAAGCATGTAGCAGTACTGTGAGCTAACAGAAACTGGGCTGAGAGCCTGCCCATCACCTGATGGGTGATGGAGGGAACAGGCCCCATCTGGAGAACCTGGAGCAGCAATTTACAGAAAATCACGGACCTCTATGGTCTGACAGAGGTGGTGGCTGTTGAGGGGTCCTCAAGTCAATTCTCTTAAAAATGATTTATTGACAAGGCTTTCTAGTGCAAAAATGTTTTAGAGTAAGGAGAGGCAGAGGGCCTAAAATAGTTATTACTGATATGTGTTCATTCATTCATTCATTCATTCATTCATTCATTCATTCATTCGACCAGTATACTGAAAGCACCTGTCTGCCTGTGCTTAGTTAGCGCTTGTCTGAATGCTGGGAAGAATGAAATGAAGGCACGGCTCTGCCCTTGGGAGCTTGCAGCTGAGACAGTGACCAAGAGCTCGTGTGGCACAGGAAGGGGTTGGGTGGCTTGGTTTTCATCTCCACTTGCACCTTGATTTTCTTGCAGTGGATATGATTGTCTTCAAGTTCAGAAACATTTTATATGAAGACATATGATGGGACCTTTAAAAAGACAGCCCCACTCTGCCTTAGAGAACGAGAGTTCTCAGGACACAATCTTATGTTAGATGATTTGGTCCTAACTCAACCCTTTGAATGGTTCTGAACTTGTTTTAGTTGTTGGTTCTGTGAGTTCTAAAAACAGCAACAGCTACTTCTCATTAAGGTTCTCACTGTGGCTGTATCCTAATGGACTAGCTCCACTGAGAACCAGTGACTGAACTGGAGCTAGGAGAGACCGACTTTTGGTTAAAGAGCAATCTTATCTTTGTATCCAACTCCTAGCTTTGCTTTAGCTGTGA
Organism: Cricetulus griseus; assembly: GCF_003668045.3. Taxonomy (NCBI): domain Eukaryota; kingdom Metazoa; phylum Chordata; class Mammalia; order Rodentia; family Cricetidae; genus Cricetulus; species Cricetulus griseus. The sequence goes on from NC_048601.1 coordinate 18,646,355, forward strand.
TTGAGCACATTGTCAATAATCACAGCTGGCCTCTCCTTTCCTTCCTGCAGGTGTGTTCCGTCCACCCCTGTTTGTTTTACATTATCAGAGCTGAAGGATATAACTTTAAAGTAAGGTGGCCCAACACTTGACCTGTCAAAGTGACTGGAAGCATCTATTTTGATGGGCCAAATAGAGCAAGGGAAGAATCGTCATATTCTGAGATGCCTCGGGAAAGGATTTATGGAAATGAAATGTAACTGAGCCTCGGGGGACAGGGTGGGGCCCAGATAGGCTGAGAGGGGGAATCACATTTTGAAGAAAAGTGTAGCCTATACTCTGCAGTGGAATCAGGTGGCATCATTGTGAGATGGTCATATACATTTATGGAGTGATACTGTATCACCATGCTGCCAGTCCATGTGAGGGTTCATCCTCTAGATTCTGGGTAAAAATACTTGCACAATTTCCCTACAGATTAAGTAGCAAGCCTTTTACTACTTACTTCAACAAAAAAGTAGTCATGTGTTCATTTTTTGTTGAGCAATGAGCAATCTTCCTTCATAATTTGTGGAGTGTGTGTGTGTGTCTACCTTTTGCGACATCTATGTCTTTGGCTTGGCCCCTCATTCCTGTGAAATGCTACAGCACATTTGCTGGTTCTGGCTGCTGCCTGGTCAGGGAAGGTGAATGACAGAAAAGAAACCTATACCCTTGCTTTGACTCAGATGACATAAAATGAGACATGACATGGAAGTTCAAAGTGTACTTCAAAAATAAAGGCAGAAGGCTGGTTTCGTGCTCTTCATGTGCTGTCAAAAACCCATCTTATCCCCTGGAACCAAAGCTCTCCCAAATACTCTAAGAAAATTAAAAGCTGGATTTGCAATCAAGAGCCGCCATTTGGGGTTAACTGCTGTGACATCTGCTAGTAATGAAACCTCAGGGTCTTTGCCAGATTATCCTTGGGGAATCTAGAAATTCTTGGAACAATTTCTAGAGATTCTTGCAAACAATCAAAAACATCTGCTACCTGGGGCTTTATGATCAATTCTACTAAGTTCTGCGCTTGAGTTGAATGGCAGGAGAGGCAAGAAATCAGTTTACTAAATTCATGATGCAACAATTCTTTTTCAAAGTCAAAACTTGAAGTGGTGAGGAAATATCAAATCCACCCACCCATCCATCCATCCATCCATCCACCCACCCACCCACCCACCCATCCATCCATCCATCCATCCATCCATCCATCCATCCATCCAACAACTATTTATTGAGAACATATCATGTCTTTTGGCTCAAGAAGAGGGATTAAACAATAGTGACAACCTCATCTTTCCACTCAAAATTCCACAGAAGAACAGTGTATGCTTTAAAACCCTGAACAGGGCCAGAAAGCAGGAGCTGTCTTTGATGCATTAAAACGGGGTGGGGGGGGTGTCTCTGGAACCTGGAAGGTCAGTGGAGTCAGTTTTCTGAAGGGAGCATTGCTGTGAATACTGCTGCAGGCAGGAGTGGCCTGTGAAAAACGTGCCTGGGCTTCTAAGTGACAGATGTTGGGAGGAAAGGAGCTCAAAACACACAGTGGAGCGAGCAGCTGTGGCTGCCAGGATGATCATGTCAAGGTGATTGCTCCATAACCGCACTTGACCTGAACTTCTCAGATGTTGGGGTCGCAGGGTCCAAGTGCAGCTCGTTATTTTACACAAGCCAAGAGATTGACACCTCTGCTGCCTCACTTTACCAATGACAGATACTTTCCCTGTGTTGGACAGAAGGAAGCAAAACTTACCCACAGTACATACAGGCTCACAGAAACTTTTCCACTCACAAAAGAACATTATGTATGAGGAATCAGAGGAGTTGTACTGACTTCAACAGAGTTGACAGCGGAGGGAAGGTGACGTGGAAGCAGACTGGAACTTGGAAGTAAATGTGGCTAGCAGATATACAAAGAGGCCTAAGGAACTAAATTGCTCAACATTTAAAACCAATAGATTGGTTTTGGATAGCAGAGTGAACAGAACTGAAGAGAAAACCGGTGAAGATGGATTGGGAATTCTCTTGGACTTGGGCACCTAAAAAGATGATGAGGTGTAGAGACTTGGAAAGTTAAGGGCTGAGATGGGAAGGGTGTCTGGACAGTTCACCATTTCTCTGCAAGGAGCCTTAGAGGATAGGGTGGAGTGAAGAAATGAAAACATACAGTAGAAATACAATAAGGTAAATATCCAAGTGTTAAATAGCATTAAATAACTGCCAAATTAGAATGTTTGAGAAAATATCCATGACCAAATGAAGACGACATGGTACTAAGACAACACAAGGGGAGAGGGTTGGGGCAGGAGTGTGCAAAAAGGTGCAAAAAGAGAAAGTGCAAGCATGCCTGCATCTCTCACTGGCAGGACACATGTAAAAGAGCAATGGAACCGCAGAATCTGTGGAGGTGGGAAAGTCAGGGCCTGGTGTTATACATGGGCCCAAACTGTCAAATGTGTGGCTGAAAAGTTATTTTGGGCATCATGGGTTCAGAGTTCATCGGTTCTTGACTTGCACACACAAATCACTAAAGATCATTATTCAAAAGCAAAACAATGGGAAGAGGAGTCAAGAGAACTACTCTGTTGTACACATTTGTGCTTGACAGACAGCAAAGTAAGGAAGTCTCTTATATTCACCAGCCCAGTGATGGCTAAGGAGGCAAGAAACTGAGCTTTTTTTAGAGACCAATGGCTAGACTGTAGCATTGTTTCCAGAAGGTCTCTTAGTCTCAAGCGGACTTGTCTCTTTAGCACCTGGGGGCAGTTATGGCTACCTGGGGGGAAGGAGGATTGGAAAGACAGCTCCTCAGTAGTTAATACTGCATACTGCTCTTGCAGGAGACCTGAGTTCAGTCCCCAGCAGCCGCATCAAATGGCTCACACAGCTGCCTGTAACTCCAGCTCCAGGGGAGCTGATGCCCAAGGGCAAGTGCACTCATGCACACCACCCCGAACACATACACAAGTGAACATAATAACAATTTTTAAAATTTTGGGGAAAAGAGTATGGCTACTTGCCTGGAATTGCCACCCCTTCATTAGATGTTTATTGTCCCTTAAATTCGCTTGGGGACTCCGAGAAGTGAGACCAGAATAATTAATTGTCTTTCCCCAGACAGAAGTTGTAGTTTACAGCAAATACACCTCAATGATTTTTCTTATTGGAAGAAGCACAGAGGCAGACTTGATTGTCCAGGACCATAGGCACATACTCCACTGAACAGAGAGAGGCATGGATAGGGCCTCTTAAGGCACTTAGTGGCTTAGCATCCTGGGGCATGGCCTGTCCTGCTGGATGGGGGAGGAAGGCTAATCAAAAAGAGAACTTGGAAGACTTGGAGGTTATTTGGGGAGGCTATGGCTCCTGGAAGACCAGGGCTGATCCACAGCATGCCCCTCTGGCATCCTTCTTGGGTGGAGTTACAAACAAGAAGGAGGCTGAACCAGCTGCCAGGGTCCCAGCAAGGGGACAGTAAGTCAGCCTAGACCCCTTGGGAAGCCTATCTACAGAGCAGGATTCAGAAAAAATTCAAATTCTTTATTAAAATAGTTCTTCACATTAAATTTCTGTCCTCTGCCTACTGTTGTGTTTGGGAAAGCCAAGTGGGACTATATTTCCATCTTGAGTTTGTGATTCCTGTTGGTTTTGGCAGCTCATAGCTGGTGCTGGTTCTCGCAGGACAAAGTCCCATTTTCATCCTTTCTCATCCATCCATTTTCTCCTCATTGTCCCCACGTCTCCAGAACTGTGGGAGAACAGGCGCTGTGCTTATTTATAAGATTGTGTCCCAAGTTGTACCATGAACCTGGCCAATATGTTTTAGTCCTTTTATTGTAATCATGGAAGTAAACTGTAGAAGGAGATCCTCAAGAGTCATGATGTCTTGTCCCCTGGCTCCAGGCAGAATCAGACTGAAAGCAGTTTCCTCAGCTAATCATCTTTGCTTTTTTGCTTTTTAAATACTCCCAAGGAAGCAGTTGCTACAGTACCCGCCAGGAAAGCTTGCCTGCATTTCTTGCTGTGAATCAAGAAATAACATGCCTCTCTTGAAGACCTACTGTGACTTAGATAAGACCAGCCTCAGGGTTTTCCCATCCGGCCAAGAGCCCAGTGGCATGCACATGGTCTCCTGCCATCTTTGCTCTCTTGGTTCTTGAAGCAGCTGTAGTGTTTTCTGTTACATGTTAGTGTCAACTTCGGCCCTCAGACTTTTTAGCCTCGCTTCATGTGAACTATCCCCATTGCAAAGAGACTGAATCCAACTAGAGGAAACCAGGGGAGATGCATGGCAGTGGGTGAGACTTAAAGTGCAGTTGGAAGATGAAGGGGGCATTTACATAAGGCTACCTTGCAGGACAGAGACCCAGAAGTACCAGTCTCCGGATGCATGTCCCCAACACATTGCTTTCAATGTACATGGGTAATGGCTCAATTCCAGAGGGTACATCTCTTCAAGCCTGGCTTGATGGCAAAACAGATTATTTCTACTTGGGTTTACTTTTTTTTCAAAATTAAAGTTTGAAGACAAGTATGGCTGGATATTCCTAAGACCCAAACACTTGAGACCCTAAATACCGCCTCCTCCTCTCCTTCCCCTTTGCTTCCTAGAGAGCTAGGAAAAGTGTCTGTACTCTGAATATCAACCATAGGACTCACAATAATACTACCAAAGACTTGAACACTTCTAAATGTTGAGGAATAAGTACAACTTGGTAATATAAAGGACCATAAGGACAGACCCAGATTGTAGCTGCTACCAGTCCCAATTTCCCAGGGGTCTTTCTGTCTTAGCTGACCCACTACCTTGGGGACTACAGTAACATGCAATACAACTGGGACTAGAATTTGACACTCTTACTGTATATTACTGTTTTTTTTCTTCCTATAACTTTACACTTTTCCTGAAGCTCGTTCACCAGGCCACAACTTAGCAGTCAGCTAAAGAATTAGAATTATATAGCTATTATATACCAGTGTAAAATGGTTTTATGGATTTGGGATCACTTGGGAGCTCCTCTGAAACCACTCCAAGATCACGGTCACACTACCCTGTTTCTGATGCTTGACCTTCCACCATTAGAGATTCATTCTTTTGCGGAGGCTGGACCATCTTCCGAAGTGTCTTCATTGGATGCAGACACATCAGCAGCAGATGGGAACAGCTCACAGACAGGAGGGATTGTTCCCTCCCAAGAAGAGTCATGCAACCTTGGTGATGATGAGACAGAGAAGAAGCCGTGATGGGGATTTTGGAAATTGTAATAAGATTTGGGACTTAAGAGATGGTCCCTACTCTGCTGCAAATATTCCATAAATGCTGTCACCTACCAAACTGGATATAGAACACAGAATGTGACCCAGGTACATTTGTGGGAAATACCCTGCACAAGACCTAAGCAACCCTGAAACCCAGAGGGAAAGGACTGGGCACATGCACAAGCCACCAGAGGAGGGCTCTAGCTCCTACATAACTGAATCTGAGATCTGGTGAGGAGCAGGCCTCCCAACCCTCAACCCAAAGCTTCCTTCTCCACAAATTGTCCTGTATGAGCACTGTATCAGTGGCTTTTCTCATGGCTATGACAAAATACCTGACAGTCAGTTTAAGGAAGGACTTTGCAGAGGGTACAGCCCATCATGGTGTTGAAGGTGTGACAGGAGGGACTGTGAAGTATCAGGTCTCATTGCCTCTATCCTTACTCAGGAAGGAAGAGAGTGGTGAATGCTGGTACTTAGCTGGTTTCCTCCTTTGTCTTTTTCATTCCATCTGGAATCCCAGCCCGTAGGATGCTGATAACCCACATTCAGGGTAGAACATCTTGGTTAAGCCTCTCTAGAAACATCCTCACAGACATACCAAAAGGTGTGTCTCTTGGGTGACTCTAAATCCAGTCAAGTTGACAACATAGATGAACCATGAAAGGCACTTTTGTGTGTAGCTGAAAGAGGAAGGAGTTTGTACTGGTGTTCTGTGAGTAGAAGGCAGAAGGAGAGTCATAGATTGCAGAAGCCACAATGTACTACTTACTCTCTTATGTCTTCTGGACAGTAGGGTGGCTTAGGGGCAGAAATAAGATGAAAAGGTTGTTTCTGCAAGAGACTTAATGAGACTCTGAACATGAGTGTGTCCTGGCAGCTGACTGGACCCACCCTCCCTCCTTATTGTGCCTAAATTCTGAACCTTAAAATCACCAAGAGACCCATTCCGATGCAAAAGCAAAGAGTCTTTTATTATAAACGAGTTAACTGTATTAACTTGGTTTCTTCATCTATCCAACACAGCAGGTGGGGCAAGAAGGACCAGGAGGGCCTGAGAGGCAGGGAATTTATTGGGGTAGAGCAAGGGGTTGTCTAGGGATCTGCAACAGTCTCAGGATTGGTGCGCTTCTGGGCTTGGACAACCCGTCCTGTGTTGGTCAACTGGTTGCTATGGCCTATAGGCCCTCCCAGGGTGGTTACCATGCCTTGCACTTCACTGTTGCCGTAAAGCACATCCAGAGCCCGCCAGCTAACTTCTGATTAGTTCCTTGCCACATGGAGGTATCTGGCTTCCTAGTGGCTAGGAGGTTGGGCAAGGTCAGGAAGCCCAGCACATGTTGCTGAGTCAGAGGCTTTTGTCTTGCTGGGTCTTTTCGGCAGTCTGTCATGGCTGCCAAAGCAGAGATAAGGGTCTGGTCCCTTCACTCCACATTCTCAGGAGGGTCATTGTCAAAGCAGGTGGCAGCAAGGCAATTTAAAGGTTATCGGAAGATGACCCAGGGGACCTCAAGGTGAAGGTTTACTGTGATGATGCACGACATGGGTCTCCTAGAAAACTCTGGGAGGTTTGCCCATTACAGGCATCCCATCAGAAGAGGGATCTGGGGAGAACCCTGGAGACTATGATGCAAGCCATAGTCTCCTAGTGATATCCTCAGATCTCTGCCTGAAATGCTGGACAAAAATGACCCATGAGCTCATCGGTCCACTCATTTGACATTTCACACACCCAAATGCAGGCTGCAGGTGTGGCAAGTTGGGAAAGAGGAGAGACAAGAAAGGTTTCAAGGACCCCACTACACAACCAGGAGAAGGAAAAGATGCCTCTTTGTCCCAACTGATGCGATACTAAAGAGGAAATAAAGGAGAGGGCAAGATTTGACCTCAGAGTCTTTCTGTCAGAAACTAAGACTTGAATGTTCCAAGGCATGGTTTATGGACCAGGAAGAAAATTCAGATACTGAGTTTAATTAATCTTATTGCAGCATAAGATATCCTGGAAGGGTTGACAGTAGATTAGTGAAGAGGGGAATGAGTAGAAGATGACAGAGGGGAGGAAAAGAAGGAAGAGGGAGGGGAGAGAAGTAAGGAAGACAACTGGACCATCTTTTCATGATGGAAAATGGGCACGTATTCAATTTATGCTGACGTCACCACCCTCTTGCCAATGTCCTGGATCCTTTCTTCCTTCCTGTGACAGACTCCTATTTTCAGGATCCACTAGCTAAGTTCTGGTGTCTTTGGATGGCCATTGTATAAGCTGAATTTTTCCAGCAGTCAAAAAAAAAAAAAAAAAGCAATGTCTTCCATACCTGCAGAGATATTATGCAACCCGAGTGACACCCTTGAGAGGACTTGTTAAGCAGATGTGACAGACAGCGCTGAGGGCGGGAATATAGGTTGATAGGTGTCAGTTAGGTGTGGTTGCCCTCGTCTATAGCCATTCTGAAGCTGACAGGTCCTCTGGCCTCGGGGATGGGGTGGACTTTTTGCACTTGTCCCTGCACCCAAGAGTCCCAGGGCAGATTCAGCTTTGCTGATGTGTCACACACAGCTGTCTGCTTTATGTCGCCACTCTCCATTTGTTAGGGACCACGAGCTCATTTTCAGGTTATGCCTTCATAGCAGCCTCAAACAGTAAGCTTTACCAGTCCTCTACTCCCTTTTGTAGTCATGTATGGGGCTACTTAGGGAAGTTAAGTGTTGCATCCAAGGTCACAGAGTTAGTTACATGCCAGAGTCCAAATTTAAGGTCAAAGGAAAACAAACTTATGTGAAATTCAGCTGTTGAATTTGTGACCTGGTCCTTTAGCTCAAGCCTCTCAGCATTTCTCTGCCATCTGCCCTTGGCATACACAATGGGGGGGAGTAAGGGTGGGCACTGAGGTTGAGGCTGCCAAGAGGATCTGGTGGGGCAGTGAGTGGGGTACATGCTGCACAGAGTCCATGCCAGGCACACCTCACACTAAGGACACCAGATACTCTCTTCTCTACCTTTACGACACCCAGGGAGGAAGACTCCCAGGCACAAAAGAGACAGACCTACCTGAAAAATGTCCACCCCAAGAGAAGATAGGCCTTGGCCACATCGAGCCATAGCTGTATTTGGATCACACGGATACTGGTAAGTCCAAGAAACAGAACTCTCTTCTTCTGTGTGATTTTACAGTGTTCTTGCATCATTGTCACTTTTCCTGTGGAATAACTTGAATCAACCGTAGCACCGTTGGGAGTGCTGGTTGAGAGCTTAGGCAGGATAGTGAGCAATGTATGTTTCCCTGCAGAGTGGATTGCTTCCAAAAAGGCATGCTCCTTGCCTGTCTTACCTGCAGCCAGATGGCTGCTACTGGGGACATCTTTAATGATCCTCATTGTGTGTTCCAGGCTATCCATACATCTGGATCAATTTTGATGTCAAGAATCATTGATGAGCCCCCACCCCCTTTTTTTCAAAAAAGCAACAACTCTTATTTTATGTATCTTGATACTTGAAGCAGGTCAATTTGCTGATTAATTGTGCAGCAATCTGCATCACCAGGAGCTGTTTTTAGGTCCAATAGCCCTTGCTGATGGAGAGAAATTTATCAGTTTTTTCCCCCACCAAGCTCTGCTCTTGAGCAACAACAGAGAAATAGAATAACTGTGGTATTGGCTGCTTGGTTGCTGTCACTGAAATGCCTTGCGATCTCTACAAAGGCCAAGGCATGGCTCATTGAGGATACACGCCATGGTACACAAGAGCACTATCCCACATGGATACAGCCTCTGATCATGTAGGAATTGGATTTCCTTTCTACATCGGTTACTTTTCTCATAGTTGTAGCCAAAAACTGACAAAAGCAACTGAAGGAGATTTTATTTTGGCTCAAGTGCATCATGAAGGGAAAGGCGTGGTTGTTGGTAGCTCTCCCACAGTAGGAAACTATAGCAGGGACTCTCTATATTTGACAGAATGTGAGAAAGAGACCAGCTAGGAAGTGGGGCTGGTAGATAGACCCCAAGGCCACTTCCCCCACGAAAGCTCTGCCACCTAAGGTGCCATGACTTCCACAAACAGAATCACCAGCTTGTAGAAGAAAGTTTCTGTCCTGCTGGTCCTGCAGCCATTCAGTCCCAAATAAACACACAGGGGTTTATATTAATTATAAACTGTTTGGTAAATTGCTCAGTCTTATTACTCACTAGCTCTTACCGCTTAAGTTAGCCCATAATTCTTAGCCACGTGGGTTGGTACCTTTTCTCAGAGAGGCATTCTGATCTTGCTTCCTCTGCATCTGGCTGGTGACTCCTTCTCTGCCTTTCCTCTTCCCAGAATTCGCTTAGTCTGAGCCCTGCCTATACTTCCTGCCTGGCTGCTGGCCAATCAGTGTTTAACTAAATTAATATGAGTGACAAATCTTTATGGTGTACAAGAGCACTATCCCACATCAAGAGCCGGCGACCAAGCCATCAGACACAGGTGCCTATGGGCACTCTTACGGTGGGGCACATTCTGTTCTTGATTCCTCATTTGTGCTACTGTGTGAGATGTGTCTGGTCAGATTTCATGGTTATTGGTGTGTATGAAGGGTTGTGATTGCCACAGCCTTCCTAAAGAGACAAAACAGAAATGGAAGTAGGTCTTTCTCAGGGAAATCCCTGTTCTAAGAGCAGGAAATGGGTCATAAGGTATAAGGCAACTTTCCCAGATTTTTCTCTCTCCTCTAGTGCTGACATCATCTGAGAAGCAAAACTAGGAAGGAAACACCCCTGCCTTAAAACACTGTAACCCAGAAACTGTGCCATGTGCCACTTCCCACGAGCTTGTGTGCCTCGAACCCCTCTACTAGCCAGTGTCAGCCAGTTTTTCATGTGCACAGAGAAGGGGCAGTTGACTCACTCTAGGTCTCAGATTTTGAAGCACAGACTCAGGTGGAGGACTTTAAATTGTGAGCTTTCCTTGTGTGACAAGTAACAGATGAGTTACACCTGATAGGGCAACTCTGAATACAGGAAGCATTGCTCCATAGAGGAGTGGAGCACAGCTCTCCCAGAGGTAGCAAGTGAACTTCGTGGTGGTGGGGTTTCTAGTTGGTACAAAAAGTGGTAGCTGCTATTGATTTAGGCACTGCCATAGCAGAGCCTGGAAGAAAGGGACCCAAGGTGCCTGGTTTGTCCTGGCTATCTCTTCCAGACAGAAGATTGGTGCCAATTAAAAAGAATTTTATTGTTCTTCAGAATACAGAAGGTCTTGGAAACATTGAAACCATACCTGTTTTCCAGCATTTGTGAACGCTCTGGGCACTGGAAAGATGGACACTGAGAAAACACCACAGGTCTCAGTGACTCTCCTGAATTTTCTTAGCACTGAGAGAGGCTCAAGCTATGAACACACCTTTCTGACGGGATTGTGACTTTGATGTCATAGATCTGCCTCAGGATCCTGATCTTGGTTTTGGATGTAGCGGGTGTTTTTGCACACGGCATTAAGGTAGATAAGGGAAGGAAGGTGGAGTTTTTGTCCTCCGAGGGTTCCGGCTATACCTCTAGATACCATTTTGGTTAACATTTGACAATATATACTGGCAGGGGATGTTCTTCTGTCTATATGTTTCTCTTATTGGTTGATGAATAAAACACTGATTGTCCAGTAGCCAGGCAGGAAGTACAGGCAGGGCTACCAGACCAGAAGAATGCTGGGTAAGAAAAGGCAGAGAGAAGCCACCAGAGAGAGATGTCATGCAGCAACTGGGAAGATAGGATGGGCCAGGTGTTGTCTGGTAAGATAAGGGCATGTAGAAATACATAGATTAATAGTTATGGGTTAATAATTAAGAGAGCTAGTCAGTATGAAGCCTGAGCCATTGGCCAAACAGTTTAAAATTAATATAAGTCTCCGTGTGTTTATTTGGGGCTAAACAGCTATGGGATCAGGAGGAACAGACCTCTGTCTACACAATACTACTTTTGGGAAGCCATCACGTGGAAATAAAGGCTCCTATTCTCAATATATATGTGTAAAAGAACATTTACTATAAATTTCTGGGAATGACAAAACTGCCAACAAGTTGAAAGTCTTTCAATAAGGGATTGCTTTTGTTTAAAGTGGAGTTCAGCCATGCAAGATGTTTACAGTTTTAAAAAGTAACTTGGCCATATATGTAATAACCTGGAAAGAGGCTTGTTTAACAAGGGAAACAAGATTCAAATGGTTCAATTGCCATAGCAACAGCATGCACTGCCCACACGCAAATACATGCACACACAAATACACACAGGCACACACACACACAGGCACACACAACACATGTATGCATGCACACACTTGTGTTCTCACAATTGCATATTATATTGGTTTTCAGGAGCAAAACTCCAAGACCAAGCAGGAAAATGTCAATGGTGACACTCAGAGATGGATTGTGTGTGTGTGTGTGTGTGTGTGTGTGTGTGTGTGTATGTGTGTGTGCGTGTGTGTATGTGTGTGTGTGTGTGTGTGTGTGTGTGTGTGTGTGAGAGAGAGAGAGAGAGAGAGAGAGAGAGAGAGAGAGAGAGAGAGATGGGGGAGGGGAGTGCATGCATGTGAAGGCAAGAGGACAGCCTCAGGTGCTCAGGTGCTCAGGTGCTGTTTCTCCTGAGCTATCACTTTGGAGTCTCTCACTTCCCTGCAGCTTGCCCAGTAGACTAGGATGGGTGGCCAGTGAGTCCAAATGACCTTCCTCCAGTCTTCATATCTGCTCTGCTTCGGTTGCAAGCACATAACACCATGCCTGGCTTTTTTTTTTTTTAACATGGGTTCTGAAGATCAGACTCAGGTCCTCATGCTTGCAAGACAAGCATTTTACTGATGTCCCCAGCCCAGTGGAGTCTTCAGTGAAAATCTAACAAAGATAGAAGAAAGTGATCATGGTGGTCAAGGAATGGTCCATGAAGAAAACGAATGTACTCATTCATAGCTTTATTTGGCTGTACAGGATCACTGAGTTTTCAGGCTACCCGATATCAGTCTTGCATGAAGACTGTGTTATGATCAAGTGAAATCACAGTGCATTTGGAGAATCCAGGCAGCAGCATTTTCCAGAATTGTATCTTCATAATGGAATGTGTCCCAAACTTTCTCAGTTTGGAGACTTAGGTTTTTGATGCAGATTTTACCTTTTAGGGTCTCCCTGCTCATCTCAACATTTGATAAGCCATTGATCATAGCTGTATTGGACTTATAAGAACCAATTTACAAGACTCCAAAAGTATTTGAGGCTATCAGAACACTGACTGTACTAGAGTTGGTCATTTGACAAAAATCTTCCCAGATAAGTACCACCAAGGCCAGGCACCAGCTTTAAACATCTTAGTCCAGAAATCCTCACACGCATGATCCATAGTCATTTCTGCATAAGGGTTCTTTGATGGGGGATGTTCTTCTGTATATATGTTTCTCTTATTGGTTGATAGAATAAACATTGTTTGGCCAATAGAGGCAGGAAGATAGGCGGGACTAGGAGACGAGAATTCTGGGAAAGGTGGGCCTCACCAAGCATTCTCCAGTAAGATAAGGCCATGTAGAAATACATGTAGTTATGGGTTAATAATTAAGACATAGCTTGCCAGTAAGAAGCCCGAGCCATTGACCAACAGTTTAATAATTAAAAGTCTTTGTGTGCTTACTTGGGGCTGAAGCGGCCATGGGACCTGGCAGGACAGAAAACTTCTGTTTTCAGTTCTTAGGAAAAATATGCTTTGAGCTACTGCACAGGGGAGGCTGAATAAGGTTGCCAGTCAGCATTGATGGTGATAGGGGGTGCTTGGAAGGGATTGCTGTAAAAAGGTAAACAGGAATGATTTGAGAAGGAAGACATGGATGGTTTTATTTAGCTGTAGGAAAAGCTAATTCTGTTGTGACAGACAGCACTTTGGAATATTTTGGAGCCTTAAGGCTCTTCTATGCCTTCAAAGAAGCTGAAGAATTGAGAGAAACAAATACTTATCTTTATATTTGGGCCGTTATCATCCATAAAGAAAGGTAGGTAACCAAGGCATTAGATTTTGGGGAGAAGGTATATGTGGCTTGGATGTGTTCTATATGGGGGGGGGTGCATGTATGTGGATATGCATGAATGTCTATGTGTTCGTGGAGGTCTGAGGTCAATGTCTGACGTCTTCTTTGATCACTTGCCACTTTATTGTTTGAGACAGGGTCCTTCATTGGACTCACAGGCCAGAGCTCATCAGCTGGTGAGTCTGGTTTGCCTTTGAACTCCATGGATCCTCCCCCACCCTCTCCTTCAACACTGGGATTATAGATGCCTGCCAGTGCTCGAAGCTTTTATCTGGGTTCTAGGGATTCAAGTGGGAGGTCGTTAAGTTTATACAACAGGCACTATCCAGTAAGCCATCTCACCAGCCTTTAGAATATTTCCTTTTTAAACATTTTCTGTTGTGTTGGTGGTTGGAGCTAGGGCCTTGGCATGCCTTCCACACTGAGTAGCATTTCAGCCCAAGAGCAGTAGAACTTGAAAGCATGAAGCACCATAGGGTACCCTTATCAGTGCAGAACTATAACAAAATGCCCCCTATAAATAATGCTATCATGCCAAATAGTTTCACACATAACAACCACAATGACTTAATCAGACATTATCAGAGGAAGAAAATCATATTCTGGTCTTAATGTCAAAAAGGAGAAAAGGAAACTTAATGCTTCACAGGTCCTGGTGACACTTCTGCAAGTTGTTCTTTAGGATGTGGTTTAAAAAACAGTGGGCCTGCAGGTTCTGGGTGCTTCTATGATGAACAGATATGTGGTAGAGGGATGGGAGAGAAAGAGAAGCAGAGTGGTTCGTGTGTTGTGGAGAGAGAGGCAGAACTGGACATGCAGAGGCCGTCAGAAACGGGCTTATATGCCTGCACTGCCACCTGAGGCCATTTGATTGGGCCTATGCTTTCACTGATGGCCATATCTGGGTCTGTGGCCCTACTGAAGCTGAGATCTATGTTGATGTCTGTGGCCCATGTTACCACCAAAGGCCATGAGAATGCAAAGCCCTGTTGACGTCCCAGGGTCCTGTTGATCAGGCCTTGCCCTCCACTGGCCCTGGGAGAACTGGCAGCAGTGGGAAAGCTGGCCCTGGACTTCACAGGAGAGCTGGCCCCAGTGGCATGGGCATGGGAGAGCTGGCCCTGACCCGCACTGGCTGCCATTTATGGGGAAGCTAACCCTGCACCTTGCTGGCAGCAGTGGCAGAGCAGGTGCTAGTGTGGGCATAGAAGAGCTGGCCCAATGGCAAGGGAGAGCTGGCTCCACCCATTGCTGGCTGCCAAGGGGAGAGCTGGCCCTTGCCTGAGTTAGGTCCTGGTAGGCTAACTCAGCTACCACCCAGGCCCACATCCAGGGTTTGAGTTGGCCCACCCTAACATCTATGACCTACTGGAGCAGTGAAGGGACCAGTCCTGCAGAACCATAGCTGCAGGATCTCCACTGACTCCGGGCAACAGCAGGATGTATATCCAAGATGAGTCTCCATGAAGGTTCAGTATTGATGGTGTAACAGAAGCCAGAGGCCTTGAACCAAAGCAACAACTCATTGCAATGAACATTTGCAAGTAAAATTGTTTGGGCAAAAGGATATACTTGTGACACACTGCAGCTCCCAATACCACTAAGAACAACAAATATGTGATGGACAGGTGGAAATGAGTGGCATTGGGATGCATGATATGAAATTCCCAAAGAATCAATAAAAAATTAAACACAAAAGATGATGGGCTTTAGGTCAGGAAGAAAGAGCTGCAGAAGCTTTCTGCAGGAGAACCACCCAGGTGTGGGGTTGTTTGCAAGCTTGGCCAGGTAGTGGCTGCTGCAGCCTTGGCTGGATGCCATTTGGCCCAGGCAACCCTCAGAACACTGCTGGCTTAGCTGCCATGGATGGTGATGGATAATGGCTGTGGCCTGATTCTTGAGGTGGCATGGATCCACTGCAGTGTACTGTGGTCCTGTGTGAGCCCTAGTTACATGTGAGTGGGCAAGAAGGATGCATAGGTCAGATCTATATGCTGGAGCAAACCAGAGTTTGCACCTACATCTTCCCAGCGTGGTCTATAGGTTAGGGAAGCTGCATCCTTTTTCTGGGTTACTGGGTTGGTGGTAGTAAAGGAAATGTTTGCTTTTGGGATCCCAGCATGGGCTCTCAGGCAAATTTAGTTTCAGAATAGGGTAGGTGGGAACATATAGGCCTCTAGGGTTTACAAGTCACCTCCTGTTGTGGAACATTGGATTTCACTCTGAGACTGACAAAGTTAAACCTTGAATTAGAGGAAGGAGTCAATGTTAAACTGGCCAGAATAAACCATAGAGTTTTGGCAAACCCAGATTAGGATAGAGAGACACCAGAAGGACTAGGGAGAGGCTTAGATTCTCAGGCCTGCCTTTTCAATCTAGAAGTGTGGAGAGGCAGGGTTAGCTGATTGTTTTCCCGCTGCTCTTTGGATCTATCAGCCTTTACTCCACTATCTGACTCCTAAGTTTTATTTAATAATAGAACAATATAAATTGTCCTCTGGCGTTTCAACCTCTTCAATGTCGTTGTCATATAATGAGTCTAAATGTGGTGACAAAAACCCCAGTTCTTAAGTTGCATCTCACAGCACTAGAGTACTTCTTCCCCAAGGGTCTCATTTCAACCCTACCTGCCACCCCAGGCATCAACACAACTCCACAGATCTCAAGAACCAGTGCTGGTAACACTGTCACAGGACACAGCCACAGTTCCAGCACCATGGAAGCAAAGGCAGGGAGTTTTCCTAGTCCAAGCCCATTCTGGACCACATACAAGATCCTATCTCAAAACCAAGGTCTGCGAATGTGGCTCAGTGGTAGACTGCTGACACAGCACCTGCTGGAATTGGAACCCAGCACTGGAAGAAAACACAGTGTGTGTTAGAGGCAGACCTTTCCACATTGGGGCAGTTCTTGTGGTTCCAGGATGGAAGGTATCTTTTCTATACCTCAAGGACCTTATACAGTTCTTGTCTCCAATATCTGTATTCATTTGTCCTCAACATGGCTCGCTATTAGAATTAACTCCTAAAAACTCTTGATGCCCCGATCAACCACTGGGGAAGGAACCAAAGCATTGGTATGTTTAAAGCTCACTAGATGGTTCCATCATGCAGCTATGGTTGGGCGCCACTGTCCTGGTCTTTGAGCTTAGGTAACTTCTCTAGAGCCATATGTATGGAATAAGGAATCCTGGACTTCCATCTTGATTGTATTCTGAGAACAATTCTTTGGGTTTTGTCTCTCTCTGTACATTTCCCCTGTGTTTTGTTTGGGTCTCTATTTTGTTTGGTGGAGACAATACCCCAAAGAGTAGTCAAAAGGACCACATAAAAACCTGTTCAGATATAGAGACTACAACAACATAGAAAAACACTATGAAATTTAACTCATGCCCCAACACAAAGTGCAGCAAATCTTCACATATTTGTGTTCTTACCATCAGGTCAGCATTGTTATGAGCACCTTTCAACACTTTTTTTTCTGTGAAGGTCTAGTTCAAGGGAAATGAGCCAATGGGTTTTCGGACTGCTAGACCACCAAACACATCACACACACACTATGACAAATGCTGAGTGCCTTTATCATCCCATGCTTTCTTGCTCGCCACCAAACTCCAAAAGCTTTATAAACATTCTGTTTCAAGTGTTCAAGGTGACTAAAAATTGAGAACTAAGTAGAAATCTGGTGGGTTCTGTTGCCTTGTTAAGCCAAGTTCCTATGGTGAGCAAGGCACCCAAGAGATGGCCAGTCAGTATCATGTGGGAAAATTTAACTTGATAAGAAGACATGCTGATACTTACGAGGAGATGAAAAAGGCGGACTTCTCAAGAATGAGGGGATTTGAGAAAGAGCCTACTATGTGTTTTCCACACACCAAGGATTTCACAACCCTAGGAGGTGGGTGTTCAGGTAATTCTTATGTGTGTATTTTCATTGTATGTTTGTGTGTGAATATGTGCCAAAGTGTGTGGGTGCATGTGGAGACGTTAACCATCTCTCTATCTCCAGTGTTGAGTAACACATTACTTGAAACTCTGCTTTTCAATTTGTAGTTAGGTGAGTGCACAGCAGGGGCTCCAGGAGTATCTCTCCAGGAGAGTTCAAGGAGGGCAGGAGCATCAACCATGATAGGTCACTCATTCCTCTGGCCACTGCAGAGCAACCCTAGTGGCCTTGACCTCACTCAGTGCCCCAGACTGCTTTGAGTTGGAATAGAAAACTCTTGATGTCAAAACACAGCTCTCTATGTCCCTTCCCCATTCCAACAGGAGCTGTGTCTGTACTTGGGGAGAAGCCAAGCACAGCAAAAGATTTCAACAGAGAACTGAGGAAACACCCCCACTGAGGTTCTCATAGCAACACAATCAGGCACAGCAGCAGCCTATTTCGGTGGGAGCCGGCTTCAGCTCCCCTCCTCCCCTGTTAGTCACAGAATGGATGAACACGCAGAAGGAGTGTGGGGTAGGGACAGTGTTGGGTTGAAAGTCGGGAGGCTGGAGAGCTGGTTTCAGATGTTCCCACAGCTTGTCAAATGTCCTCTTTTCTCTGATCAAGGATCTTTATCTGCAAGAGGACTAGCCCAATATGTGGGTGTGGATCTTGTTTTTCTAGTCTTATTTGATTGTACAAGTACTGAGCCTCTTTTGATCCAACATCTGAGTCTATCTGGGAGAAGAGGCTTAGAAAACGGGAGGTGGCAGAGGGTAAGAGTCACTCTTTGGATGCACACCCCTGTTCCCGCATACAACTTTTGGAAGAATGTCAGGATGGAAGTGAAGGACTAGATATTGCCAAAGATTTGCTCATTTGTGCCGAGCTGGAATTCAGGTCTGTGGACTGAGAAGGTTGAGGCCATCCACTTGAATTACTCTTGTTCAGAGCATATAATAAATGTGGTTCAGTTAACCCAAGCTTCTTGCTGCATTTTCTTTAATCCTTCTCATTCTTCATTGTCTCCTCTTCCCGTTTGTCACTTCTCACCCCCACTTATGGCAGTGTCTCCTCTTTTTGCCTGAGGATCTGTTCTGATGGAGGAATTCATCATGCTGAGCCTGGTTTGGCCTTTTTCCTCAATGGACCCGGGTTAGTTGAGGACAGTCACTCTTACACTTCCTGGCCATCAAAGGTTATGATCAGACTAAGCAGGACAATTGAATTAGAAAGTCAAATAAGGACCGAAATGAGAGCAGAATGCTGGGGGGGGGGAGACCGGGAGGTCCAGGCCTTGACCTGTGGGCTGGAAAACCTGAAGGTTCAGCCATTTCTGAGATAGCCAGCCAAAGGGTCCTGAATGCGGCCTCCTTCCCCCATTGTTCTACCCCCCAGTGCCTGACAGATGGCCCGAAAGGGAGAAAAAGCTCTCAAAGTGAAGACAGAAATGCATTGTATAAAAATTCACACCCCCCGCTGCCGCCCAAACTCCCTTAAAAAAGGATCGAGAGAATCCTAATGGGTACGTGACATCCTCACAGCTCTCTCCCATAAAAGGGACTTCAAGATCTGGTGATGGTGGGGGAGGGGTCGGGAAAGGGGGGGAGGAGAAACGTGTGGGCCCAGGGTAGAGGGGCTGTCAAGCAAGACAGGGATAGAGAAGCTAGACCGCAAGCCCTTTCGTTTCCCCAAGCCACCTTGAGCGGCTACCTTCACCCCAACCCGGTCCCCCTGAGAGGGGGTTGAAGCTCTTTTAGTCTTGGGCCTCGGAGGGTGAAGGAAAGGCTAGAGAGAGAGACAGCCTACTCAGTCCTAGAGTTGAAGGAGTTAAGGACTCCCCCACCCCTATCCAGACACCCATCCTTTCACTCTCCAAACCGTAATACGCCAAGGATCCAGGAACCTCCGGGGGGGGGGGAGGAGGCGGAGGGGGACGAAGACAAGGTAACGGTGGCCGAGTCTTGCCCCGGGCTTTCTCTAGCTAGGACGACTTGCACCGGGGCTGAGAAGCTCCGACAGCCTCGAGGACGCAGGCTTCCGGGAACCTGGCGCGCGGCCCTGCGGCGTGCGCTCAGCCCTAGCCCCCGCGCCAGGTGTGCGCCGCGCCAGGAGCGGAGCGGAGCGCAGCGCAGGCGGCCCCCAGACCCCGCGGTCCCGGGCACGGGGGCGGGCTGGGGGTCCCCGCCGTCAGCGCCCAGCCACCGCCCGCTCCCGCGCATCTCCCACCCCGCCCCCACTCACCCGCTCAGCCCCCGGGAGCGCCGAGAAGGACGCGTGTTGCTTCGCCCAGCGATCGGCAGAAGTTGGGAGAGTTGGCGTCCGCCTCCCGCCTGCCGGACTTCGGAACCGCCGCTACAGCCGGCGAGCTCGCCGGCCGCCTCCCGCCCGCCCAGCCCGCCGCGCAGGGGAAAGGGGCGCGGAGGGGGTCGCGAGCTCGACCAGAACTTGGAAGGGTTCGAAGGGAGGCGAGGCAGATGAGGAGCGAGGAAACGTGAACAAAGTGGCGACCGCAGAGGGGACTCCACGGAGCTCGATTGTCGCGGAGGACGCTCTGGCAGAGGGGCTGGCCGGGGATTTTTTTTCCTCCCCTTCCTCTGGCAGTCTGTGGCTCTCTTTTAAAGCCATACCAGCCTTCTCTCGTTCTTCACTATCTCGAATCCCCAAACCCTTGCTGGCTCTTATGGGCATGAAACACTCCTCCCGCTGCCTGCTCCTCCGGAGGAAAATGGCGGAGAACGCAGTCGAAAGCACGGAGGTAAGGAGGCGACCGGGCCGGGGCTTTGGGGGACCCTGCCGCCCACCGGGACCCCCGTGTGTCACCGCTGGCTGCTTCCACTACCGATGCCGCGGTGCCAAACTTTCCCCATCCCGCTTGTGTCTTTGGCGGCACAGAGAGAGAGAGAGAGAGAGAGAGAGAGAGAGAGAGAGAGAGAGAGAGAGAGAGAGAGAGAGAGAGAGAGAGAGAGGAGTGTAGGGGGGGCGACCGTGCATGTCTCAGCTCCCTCCTCTTGAAAATGTAAAAGTCTCTTTCACCCCCATCACCCTCTCCTGCCATCCTCTGCTCCCTTACTGCTCCTCCAAGTCCCAGAACCTGGGCAGCCCTGCTCCCTTGCCTTGCCCCTGTGCACTGGATTCCGATAGTGATCTCGGATCCCGGCTTTACGCAGAGCTGGGGTGGGTTATGTTAGGGCCAGGTCTGCTCCCTGCAGTGTCTCGACCATCTCCCACCGCTGCCTGGGCTTTACCCTTCAAGCTCCAGGTAGTCCCCAATCTCCGGGTCCCCGCAGCACCGCGGAGAGCTCCTGGCCTCAAGGGGCCGACCTGGTGGCGGTACTCAAGCTCCTGTAACCAGACCCCTCCAGCCCACATCGGGGCCGGCCTGGAGGTCTGCAGTCCACGAGTGCTAAAGGAGACACGGGAGCGCGGAAGCCGGGAGGGCTCACCGACCGCGGCTCCATTCAGCACCAGGGACAGCGCCTGCCGCAGCCGAGCCTGCACAAGGCGGTGGGGGCTGCGCTCCCTAGGCTGCGGCGCGAAACGGGTCTGCGGCCACTTGTCCCGCAGCAGCTTTTAAGGAGGCCGCTCTAGCTCCGCAAATGATACTCTTGCCCTCTGTCTTCGGCAGCCGCTTAGCTGCCCTTTTTCTACTCCGGAGTTGGCCCCGATCTTCAGAGAGCCCAGCAGGGCTTTGCGTCGTCCGGAGCAAGTCTGTTCTTTCGCCTAGCTCTGACCCCGCTGTCATTACAACGGGATTGTTCCTCCGCTCTGGGCACCTGTAGTCACAGAGGGGATCGGTGTGGTCAGCCCCCTTACCTTCGCGGAGGAACCGCGCGCCGAGGTGGGGGCGGAGTGGGGTGTGTGTGATCATCCCTTATTCGGTGGCAGGAAAAAGACACAGAGCAAACTCCGGGGCTCTATTAATAGCCCGGTGTCTGGTGGGGCTGCCGTACATTTCACATACGGTAACCCATATGCAGCGTGGGGCGGGGATGGGGGTGTGGCGCGGGAACTGTCCCGGCCTTGCCAGAATGCAAAAAACAACGTGAAGACCCTTCTCGGCCTTCTTTCCTAGAGGTCACAACTCATCCCCACCCCAGTGTAGGCAGAAAAGCTTAAGAATTCCCATTTCCTGGGCACTAGAGGCAGCATGCTCTGGCAACTGTCGATTTTTGAAACAAACATGCTCTGGAGCTTGAAAGACACGGGGCATTCAGCATCTAATGTTTTCTCCTTGAGTTAGGGCAAAGCCAGCCTGCATGTCGTTCCTTGGCCCATCCTCTTCCCCACCCCCAGCCCGAGAGCAGACCTTTGAAACCCAGTTTAGCACCAGGCGCTCTGCATCGCGGCAGAGTGGCGCTCTCCATTCCCCTCCCCCTCTGCCCTCTGATCGCCCACCCGAGGAACGGGTTTCTAAAAATAGCTTGGAGTCTCAAGGCCGAGCTCTGGTAAAGTGTTGGGCTAGCCAGCACGTAGCAGTCCCTGCAGCTCGGTAGCTGTAGCTCTTCCCCTGTTTCCCTACCCGAGTTCTGCTTGCTTTAAAAATAAAAATAAAAATGAAGTTTTCGTGGGTCCGGGTCCGCCATCACCAGGACTGGCACGTGGGGTCTGGTGCAGACCCTGGCCACATTCCGCAGTGTGCAGTGGAGGTTGCGGCTCTCTCCCCCTCCTTGAGGGTTAAAGGCGTCCGGAGCAGGCAGAGCGACGCGCGACAGGCTATTTTTACTTGCTTCCCCCGCTGCTCCACGCTCCCCCTTCTCAGCAGTCGCACATGCCAGCTCTGCTCAAGGCATCAATGAAAACAGCAGTAGAGGCGGCAGCGGCCGGGGCCCGGGGGGGGGGGTGCGGTGTAGAAAAAGAGAGAGGCAGAGACACACACAGACAGAGACACACAGAGAGAAAGACAGAAAGAGGTATGTGCGGGCCATAAAGGCTGCTTGGTCGGAAAAGACCCAGATGGGGCCCCTTGGAGGGACAATGAATCAACAGAGGAGGAAGTTCAGCTCTCAGCAACTTCCTTGGAGAAAGGATGGACCACAGACTTGATCAAACAAACATGCCCAGAGAGGCATCCAGGCCTCGTGACTACTGTTTGGTTTTCCTCCAGGAACCGGCTGTTTTTGGAATAAGCTCGGAGCAAAGCAGCGCTTCCAAAGTGGGGTATTGTGGGGGTGCGTTGCCTGCCTTTGTAGGGTTGACAAGAGCAGCCTTGTGAATGTGTGCAGGTCTGGGTAACATTGGTCTCTGTCCAGTCCCTAGCAGGTACTCCCTCTGTACCAGGGAAACAGAGGTCCCCAAGACCCAGTGCTCTTGCCCTCAAAGAACTCACAGGTTAGTGGACACTCCTGCTGGAGAGCCCTGTTGCATCATTCCCAGCCTCTTGCTGGTGTTAGCACACTCCTGTGTTCTTTCCAGGGAAACAAAGGTTAGTGTTTGTTTCTCATTTTACTTGAGGTCACAGAGTAGCTTAAGGTCAGGGTAGCGTCTACAGCCAGCTGGTGGGTTAAATTGGGCTCGGAAAGTGGATTACCCTCACTTTTGATTCATTGCTCTTTGCCCTACTCTTGCTATTTCTAGCAAGATGCCATGTGTGAATGGGAGTAGCTGAGGAGTGGGAGGGAGAGGATTGCTTTAGAAGGGAGGGAGGCTGAGAGGATGGCATGTTAGAGGAGTTTTTTTTTTTTTTTCACAAGGAAAAGATTGGGAAAGAGATGGCAGTGATGAGGCAGGGGTGGTGGTGAAGGATGGGGGGGGGCAGTGAGGGATGTCACTGTATGTACTGTGACCACAGTCTCCAGGCCTGGAGCAAGGTTAGAAGCTAAGGCATGGAGCCTCCAGTGCAAGGCTTTGTGGCCACAGTTGGTCCTGGGTGTACCCTCAATCACTTCGATTTTGGTTTCTTAACTTGTTAATCTGATCTGATTGTGGGTGTGGAGTAAGGAAACACCGGGGCAGTTAATGACCTCACTTCCTGCTTTGACAAGCCTTGAACTATTGAGGATGACCTTGAACTCCTTATTCCTCTGCCTCTACTTCCTGAGTACTGGGATTATAGGCATGTGACACCAGGGCACTGGGATTTACGCAGTGCTGGGATCAAGCCCAGGGCCTTGTGAATATTAGGCAAATACTCTACCATCTGCCTCCTGGGACATCTCCAGAGCCTCCATGCCCCCTCTTTGTAGCCTACCCTCAGTGCCCCAGGAAGGCCCTTTATCCCTAATCCTAGCCTCTAGCAGCTGACCATATCTGGTCCAGTCTCATCAGCATAGCTGGCTTTTGAAAGGATAACTCTGCTTTGATAGGTCAGCTCTCAAAACTTAGGAGCTACCCCACTTCCTTCAAGGCACCCGGGTTCTCAGCACGGTGGACAAGGCCCTTTAGCATCTGCTCCATGGGAGCCTCTGAGACAGCTGAATTTAGGCCTGAATGATTTTGTGTTCTCCTCCATCTATGATGCTTCTTCCCAGCCTCCTTTATAAAGTCTTCCTCAACCTGCAAGACTCAAGCAAATGCTGCTTCCTCTGGGCAGCCTTCCCAGATCTCATTTAACGTCTCTCCCTGGGGAGAGCAATCTATCGCTTCTTCTTAGGCATTTGTGCTGCCTGCCTGTTGCTTTCCTATTGCAAGATAATTGTGTTTTTATACATGTTTATTTCTCTGATTGGATAGGCAAGTTCTTTTTAAACATGTCTTATTTTTGGCCTGGTATCTGCCACACAGTAAATAATATGTAGATTGAACTGATTTGTGTAATTATAAGACTTTTTTTGACACTTCTGGCTTTCTAAAAATTGGGGTTCCCATCTCATATTCTTGTGCTGTGCTTGAGCTAATGCAATTCTTTAAAACTCACAATGGACCAAGATTCTGGGAATCCAGATGTTGCCACCCCTCAAAGCACTCTGGCACATTCTGGCTATTTATGGACCTATCCAATATTTGGTAATCATTGCCTCTTGCTATGGGGCATTCATTTAAAAGAAGATAAATGTATTAATCACAATGGCCTCTTACAAGCCAGGGCGTTAATGGACCCTTCTCTATTTTTCTGTAGTGATTCTTGGTTACTGACTCCTTGATTGGGGATCCATCACCCTAAAGGAGAACACCAGGGCTAGAAAAAAACAGTTTAGCAATAATCATTTCAAAGAATTCTTTTGGGTCTTCTGTTGACTTGCTGGCCCAGAAAGAGATTCATCACAGACTGAGAAAGATCCTACAGAGTCTGGGTACCCATGAGCATAGCTGGAGTTGTGGGGGTGACTGAGCTGACTTCCCAAGTGCTATGTAGACTTGGAACGTCCATTAGCTTGAGCTTCACTTTCAGCTGAAGTGCTTGGCCCCATTATCCCAATGTCAGAGAACAGGAGTGAGAGGGGCAGCAGGAAGCTGCTTCTCTAAGGATGGCCTGCCTCTAAGTCTTTCTCTGACCACCAAATACCTACTCAGGCACTGGAGTCAGGTGGCTGAGTTTTAAATCCAGTTCGGGCTCCCTAGATGTGTTGCTATGTTGGACGAGCCATTTCAGAAGATTGCTTTTATGATTAAATACATTCAGGCTTGTACTGGGGTCAGGAGACTGGCTTGTTCCTGGCCAACACTTGGTGTCTGACTGCTATTGTGACATCTTATAAGAATCTTGCCAGGAAAAGTTAAGTCTGGGTGGAGGGCTCTTCTTCCTTGCTTCTCTTGTTCAAATGGCCCCTAATCCATAATCCACACCCATTTTTCCGTCTTCAGCAACACTGATTTCAGCCCTGAAGTGAGTTTAGGAGAATTAAAAAGATACCCACATGTTTTTCCCCATGGCAAATTTGGCTTTGTAGAGAGTCCTAAATTGGCTTTTGGCTGTCAAAGAGGGTGAAACACAACACTCCTGTCTCCAATTTGGGAGTGAGCTTCATTTTCTCTTCTTTTCTAACTGCAATGCGAAGTGATTCTCACATACCAGTGTGGAACATGCAAAAATCTGTAAAAACATTACTTATACCTTGGACTGTACTGTACCAACAGGGAAGAAATGGGAAGCCTGACAATGTGTGAGCTGCCAAGGTAACTGCAAGAGGCTATTGTGTGTATGAGACACAGGCGGTTTCATCCTTGCAAACAGAAGCAGTCAAGGGATGGAGAAGAGACCTCCAAAAAGTTGCTTTGTCATTGCTTTTGCCTCTGAATGTCCTTACCGAAGATGCATAGTTGCCCCCACTCAGTGGTCTCTTGTCAAAAAGGCTTCAGAGAAAAATGTTTCCCTTAGTTTCCCAGTTATCTCAGTAGTTGAGAAATTCTTCCTGGAATCTGAGTCTTTTCTCTCATATTGTAATTACAGTTACCTTTGTAAAACTAGGTAGTTAGATTTCTAGCTAAGGGTTCAGCTACCAACTCCTATTTTTTTTCTTCTTTTTAAAGACAGTGTCTTATTGTATACTTTTATTTGATAAATGCAAACAGTTTGATCTGTACATTTTTATAATGTCACAATCTTAGAGCCAAAAGAAATTCAAGTCTGGATGAAGAGAGAACACCACCTCTTTAGTCTTAGAGCAATGATGTTTTTGAGCCTTTTAAAAGAGTATCAAATTTCTGATTCTGACCTTTTGAGTGTGTTTTCTGGTACATCTTGACCCATACATAGCATCAACCAAAGCTCTATTTTTCTCACACAGACATTAGAAATTGTGTCCAATGAGAGCTCCTTCCTCTTCATATGGCCTTTAGATGCCCTGTGGCACACCCATCCTATGAGACACTGTGAGACACATGCTATTCCCATTGGATAGGTTAAGAAGCCAAGGCAAGGATGACTCATGTGACTTTCAAGGTCCTGATATGAGTGGGTGTTGGAACCAAGACCCTAAACTTTGACTCTCTAGTCACCAAGACCTACATTTTGTTCACTTCATGAGTCTGGAAAGACATGGGAAAAACCAAAGGCAAGAACTGAAAAATGAAAATGAAGGAAGGAAAAATCAGTAGGAGAATGTGGACCTGTGAGTTTGGGAGACATCGAGAAAGAGAGCTCAGCCCTACTTTGCCTTTTCTAGGTACCCTCCTGTTGTCTCCACCACCATCTTGCCACCTTCACCTCTGAAGTCCTCAGAAATACCCTGTGCATAACAAGGACATATCAGACCTTGTGGTGGAGACAACCAGCCCTCCTTCCCCTGTGGAACCATGCAACTCCTCCTGGAGACTGTGTTGGCGGATCAGGAAAAAACAAACAAACAAACAAAAAACACTCCTGTCTAATAAAGTGCACCGCCTTGGAAGTTAAACTCAAGGCCACCAGCATTACACCTGGACTCTAAGCTAGCTGCTACTTGGTAGGAATGAAGTGAACACTAAAGACAGTGTAGTTTGTTTGTTTGTTTGTTTTTAAAAGATCTTTTTTGTTTCATCACTCATTTGCATTCCCTAGTGTTGTTATAGTGGAGTACCACAAACCGGGTGGCTTAAGACAGAATAGATTTGCTCTTTCACAGTTCTAGAAGCCAGAAGTCTGTAATCCAGCTGCCAGCAGAGTTTGTTCAGTCTGGAGGCTCTGGCGAGCGTCCTTGCCTGTTCCTTCCTTTCCTCTTAGCTTCCTGTGGTTGCCAAGTGTGCTGGGCATTCCTTGGCTTGCAGACACAGCATTCCAGTCTCTGCTCCATCTTCAGTGGTGTTCTGTTGTGCGTTAGAAGTCCATCTGCTCATCTGCCCTCCCCCACTACAGTGGAATTTCATGACTTCATCTTAACTTGATCACTTCTGTTAAGATTGCAATCCCAAATGAAGTCACTGTTTTAGTTAGAATTTCTATTGCTGTGATACAATACCCAGATCAGAACCAACTTGAGGAGGAAAGGGTTTATTTCAGTTTAAAAATCTCAGGCCATACTTTATCAGTGAGGGAAATTAGGGCAGGAACTCAAGACAGGAACTTGGAGGCAGGAACTGAAGTAGAGGCTATGGAGGAGTACTGCTTATTTGTTGTGGTATAATATACTACTTATGTATATGTTATGATATACTTGGTATAATATACTACTTGGTATAAATACTACTTATATTTTGATCACACTCTGACACTCCCAAGGCTGACAATAAAATTTACTTTTAATCAGAGGGCAGAGCTGGCAACTAGCTGACCAAAATTAACCATAGAGGTTTTGGAGGACCAAAGACATATAGAAAGACATAAGAAGTAGTAAGGGGGGCTTAGGAGATTCTTGGCCCTTTTGGATGGAGAAGGAGAGGAGAGAGAGAGAGAGGTCACTGGTTTCTTCTCCTCTGCTTCTCTCATCAATCAGGTTCTCACCCTGATAATCTGGCTTCCAAGTTTTCGTTGATAAAGAATAACTTGACAAACACTTCATCTGGTTCCCAATGTTTGTACACTGTGTGAAGATGTATTATTGTGACTGGCATAATAAAAAGATGAATGGACAATAGGTAGGCAAGAGGTTAGGTGGGACTTCTGGTGACAGAGAGATCTCTGGGAAGAAGGCAGAATCACCAACCAGACATGAGGAAGCAGGATGGGCAGTACAGACAAAGGCAATGGCATGTGGTAGAATGTAGATTAATATAAATGAGTTAATTTAAGTTATAAGAGCTAGTTGAGAACAAGTCTAAGCTAAGGCCCAGCTTTCATAATTAATAATAAGTTTCCGTGTTATTTGTGAGCTGGAGGCCAATGAAAAAGTTTGCTACACATATTGGCTTGTTCCACATAGCTTGCTAAGCCTGCTTTCTTACATAACCCAGGACCACTTGCCCACGGGTGGTTCTACCCACAATGTACTGGACCCTCTCATACCGATCAGTAAACAAGAAAATGCCCCATAGACCTGTCTATAGGTGATATGATGGAGGTCTTTTCTCAATTAAGGTTCCTCTTCCCAGATGATTCAAGCTTATGTCAAGTTGAAAAAAACCAAAAGAAAACTAAAAAAAAAACCAAGAAACAAAAACCAAAACAACAACAAAACCAAACCCCCAAAACCACCACCACCACCACCAAAACATCCAAGACAGTCACTTTCATAAGTCCATCTTTTGAGAGGGACCCAGTTCAACCTGTAGGCTCACCCAATACCATGCCCACAACATAGTAATGAGTACAGAACCTGGCTGATGAATGACTGGATTGTTGATTCTCCCGTGTGGCTTAGTTCCCCACCCGCCCCCTTTCTGCTCCCCATAGCCCTTCACTTAGCTGCACACTTCACCCAGGGTCTCTTGTTGTGGCTTTTTCCTTGAGCTGTAGCTCAAGGAATGATCATAAGAGTTACCATGTTTAATGTTTAGTTTTCGTTTCCATTGGGCACAGTAAATGCTGTCGGGGCACTGTTTTCCTTAACAGCAGCAGTAAAACAGCAGGTCCTATCAATTGCATTTTGGAATTGAGGAAATCGCAACTTGCAGTGATTGGTTGTCTTGACCAAGAGTATACAGTCAGTAGGGCGCTGGGATGCAATGCTTTGAGTTGGAAGGAACTCTGTTATTGACATAAAGTCTCTCTCTCCCCTTCTTTTTTCTCCATGTCTGTCTCTCCCTCTTTAAGATGTTTTGTTTGTTTGTTTGTTTGTTTGTTTTGGTGCATGTGTGACGTATACATTGCTCAAATGTATGTTTCACATGTGTACATGTAGAAGCCAGAGGTCTGTATCAGGTGTCTACCTTTATCACTCTCTGCCTTAGTTTTTTCAAAAAAGCCATCCCCCTACACCTGGAGCTTGCCACTCCAGCAAGATCATTGGGTCAGCAAGCCCAGGGATCCTGTCTCCAGCTCCCCTTAAAAGGGGAGCTTAAAAGCTTGGGTGCTGGGGATCCAAAGTCAGGTCCTCATGTGTCCACGGCAAGTCCTTTACCAGTGATGCTACCTCCTGACTCTGTCCTACACACCAGATAAACTTGTAGGCATGGGAAAGAGCACACAACTGATTGACATATGAAGATCTGTATGTAACTGGACCAGAGGGATAGCTCCCCAGGGGATTTGTTTGGGAATTGCTAGTAGTTATTTAAGTGGCAGAGTTGTGAGCCCATCAGCATGGTACTGGCAAGGCTACTCTGGGCAGCAGGGGACAACCAGCCTCTCAGTACTTACTAAATGTTAAAGCACTGGCTACTGATTTCTTGGCCTTGAGTGAAGGTTGAATGCAGGCTTTTGGCCTCTCTGGCCGAACTGTGACCTTAGCTATCTGCTGCTTGCCAGCTCCCACACCTGGCATTTATCCATGGTCTGTAACAGCACTTCATTCCTTACGGTCAGTCTGAGCGTTAAGTGGGTTTGATCATGTAAGCACAGCGTTTAGCATGAGGTTTGTGCTCAGGGACATGAGCGATCATTAATCACCTGGACTTATTGGGTGGAGTCTTAAAAGTGGGAGCAGACAGACAAAGAGCCTTAGCTGATGACATCATGCAGTCTGTGTAGCAGAGGCAGGAGCTGAACAGTTGAGAAGAGGCTCAAATTCAGGTGGTCCAAAGACAGCTGAGACAGGACTTCAGAGCACTGCTGCCCTGGGGTGTCCTGGTCCCATGGCAACAGCCTTGTCACAGGAACAGGGGGATTCTCTATGACCCACCACGCTGGGAGCTCATTCAGCCCTGGAGGGTCAGCATTCTGGTACCTGGTAACATCTACAACAAAAGTGCAAACTCAGAGCATTCCAGTAAATCTGAGGGAAATGGATATGGGGACATCAGTTGGCCAGACTATGGTGTCCTAGAGGAAGCTCACAATGGCTCAGGTGCCTCTGTGTCCCTCCCCAACCTGTCTCCTTAACAAACAAACAAACAAACAAAACCAACCCTTACCTGTTAATTACTGTAGGAGTGTAGCACTCTCTTTGCTATTCTTAACAGAGAGAAACTGAGGCTTGAGGGGAGAAGATAGACAGGAGAGAGATGCCCAGTCTCACAGAACAGATTGGGTGGTTAATTAAGAGAGTTAAGCATCCTTCCCTCTTGACCATAAATCCCCTAGGAGAAGATTTTCTGTGCTTGGCCTGGCCCAGGCTAGTCTAGCTAAGTAGGACCAAATTGGACTAATGACACTACAAAGGGAGTGGCGATTAACAAACTCATCAATTAGGGCCCTATTTGCCACTGCATTGTGGGAGATAATTTCCTGCTAGATGGAATAAAGTGGTGGCCTTTCAAGACTGGGCCTCCCAGAAAATGAAAGGCTGGAGTTCCCGCAGATGTGTTCAAGGACTCCGTCTCTCCCAGACAAGCAGTTATGACAGCAATTCTCTCAAGAGGCTCCATCAGAGAACCCACAAATGATTATAGCCCAGGACAAGTGTGGATAGGATTTTAATTGAGGACTACCCAGTGTTAACAGTAACACACATTCATCTAACTTTTGCCTACAGGCCCATGAGTAAACCAGGGAAAGGAGGACTAGTTAATGGCTACATGACGTTACATTTGTGCTCCAAACAGGAGCACCCATCTCTTTCCATGTCCCTTTGCTCAAGTTAGAGCTGAGGGCCTCAGTGTGGTTTGGGGCATCAGTTTGGAATTTTCGTCCCTGTGGGATTACAAAGCACATTTCACCGGGTAGCCAGGAGCAGTATGCTTAATGACTTTGGACACAAAGAGGCTAGACACATGTTTTCTTCCTTTTGGAACTTTACTCGCCCAGCTTTTGTTTTGCTGTTAGTGGAAAATTTATAGTTCAGAGTGGGAACAGCTGCTTCTAATGTTCTGGGAGAACTGATGAGAGAGAATCCTGGCAGGCTGGCAGGCTGTGGGAGTCCGAGATGGGTATGCTTCTGTAGGGGTCTGCGTACCCACGTCTGAGGGGGTAGGCACAATGTGCAGACAAGCATGTCCGCATCCTTTCACACTCATCAGATTTCCCAGAATGCATGGGGACAGTTCTTATTGCTGGCTTCTGAGCTTCTGAGGTAGAGGCGGTGTCCGAAGTCTCAGCAGGGGGAGCCTATTGCATGTGGGACATGGTAAGAACGAGACTGGTGTATTAGCTGCCTTACCTGTCACTTCGATAACTAAGTAACTGAAGGAAGGGAGGGTTTATTTTGGGTCACAGTTTAATGGTACAGTCCATCATGGTGTCGGGGGGGGGGAGGGCAGGGAAGGGATGACTTGAGGCTTCTGGTCACACTGTATCCACAGGCAGGAAAGAGAGAGTTGAAAAATGCCAAAGCTTCTCCTTTTTATTCAGTCCAGGTACCCAGCCCGTGGGATGGTGTCACCCATATTTAAAACAACCTAGAAACTCCCTGAAGACACTCTCAGTGGTCTCTTTCCTAGGTGGTTCTAGATTCTGTCAAGTTGATCGTAAAGATGAACTGTCACAGGCAGCTATGGGAACACTGAGGCAGAGCCTTGTGGAGAGAGGGCGGAGTTTGAGGCTTTGCAGCCTCTCAGATCTCCGTCCTGCGCTGTGTAATGTGCCATGGTCTCCCTGAGGGCTGGGGTCTGGGCTGCCTTCTCTCGCTCCCGGGCTTTCTCCAGGTGACCTACCTCATCCTTGTTCCTGGCTTCTCCTCGGTTTGTATGTGGTTAGTGTGCAGAGGTTCATGCAGCTAGAAGCTTTGTCCTCAGAATGGCGGGAATGGAAGATGGACTGGAGTGAAGACGGTCAAATCACACGAACGATGAGAAAGATATGACCCTTGTGAAACCCATTGCCATGTAACAGTACTAGAAACAAAGAGGTGAGGAGGAGGGGGAAGTACTTAGTCTCATGGGTTGTACTCTCAGCACAGACTGTGGGACGACGGCCTCATTCTGTTTCCTGATGCGAGACAAAAGTTTCGTTTCTATGTATACTACTGCCGTGATATTTTCCACCTGTCTTCCCTCACCAGAGGCCAAGCCAGAGAGGCAGCCCAACCCCAAACTTAGAACCCTGGAACTGTGAGCTGTGTTAGTCCCTTGTCATAAGCAGCCTGCCACAGGTGTTTGTCACAGTATTATGATGCTGACGACTGTGGCTTCCTTCCTGGTTCATCTGTGGCTGCTTCTCAACCTCAGAGTTGCAAAGCGAGCTTTCTCCTCCAAGTTCACTCCACATGTCTGACTTCTTACAGAACCTCTCCACTTAGGTGTCTCATTGGAACTTCAGATCTCTCAGATGTCCATCTCCGGTCTTCGTCTTTCCCTACAACTCACACTTTCTTCTGTGCTGTGGATCCTCATCTTGCCGAGCTTTCAGTCACCAGAGCTACTAACCTAGACTCTTCTCCTTCCTTTCTCTCCAACAAGGCCTGGTGTGTGTGAGTGTGTGTGTGTGTGTGTGTGTGTGTGTGTGTGTGTGTTTCATAGATATGTGTGGTGTAGCATGTGAATATGTAGGCATCTGTGCCTGAACAAGCAGAGGCTCGAGCAAGACAGGTCATGGCATGCCTTTCACTATCCCTTTTCCACCTTATTGCCTTGAGGCAAGGTCTCTCATGGCATAGGAGGCTCTCTGGCTAAGGCAGCTGGCCATCAAGTTCTCAGAATCCATTTTCCACTACCCTCCCCCCCCAGAGTTGGAGTTACAGATGTGCAGTCATGCCTGACTGTTTACATGGATGGGTGCTGGGGATTTGATCTCAGGTCCTCCTGCTTCATAGGAAATGCTTTCACCCATGTAGTCATCTTCCCAGCCCCATTTAGGCATCTTAGGTACTTGTTTAGATCTACCAGTATGCTCCCCCTACTTGGTCTGTCATCCCTGGCTGCTCTGAGATAAATTAAATACCCCAGTCAAAGAATCTGAACTGCCCCGAGACTCTGTCTCCTAACTATAGTCCCACAGTGCCTCTGCAAAGGGAAGTGGACACGTCACCCTGCATCAGTCACTTTCCTTGTCACTCTGACAGCGACATCAGGCATAGATGACGTATGGGTGGAAAGGCTTGTTTTGGCTCAGTTTCAGAGGGTGTAGCCCATGATGGAAAGGAAAGGCTTGACGGAATAGTTCTGTACTCGTGGGAGCTTGTGGGAGAGATATTCATGCCATGGCTGGGTCAGGAACCAGAGAGAACCAACCCGGAAGTAAGACTCAAATATATCCTTTAAGGTATACCACCAGCAACCTACTTCTACCAAACAGGGCCCATGTCCCAAAGGTTCCATGACCTCTCCAAACAGTAGCACCAGCTGGAGATGAAGTGTTTAATCACAGGAGCCTATATACAGAAGTCATCAGGCTTCATTTCCTACTGTGGCCCAGGCTCCTCTGATGCACACCTGCTCTTGGTTCAGCATTGCTTTTTACTCTTTTATCTGCATGGTTAAAAATAGATACTTGCTACTCTCCAATGTAAAGAAACCCAAACTGCGTGGGCAGCCTGCACTGAGGAACACTGTGATTTTTGCCGCAGGGCACTCTGGTGGCTTGTCTCATAGGCTCTGTTGAGCCTGCTCCACTCCCTCAGGGATCCAGGACCTTTGAGCACCTCAGGTCCATCCTCCAGCTCTACATTATAGGTCACAGGATCTGGTGAGGCCATTGGGGACCCGTTGTGAGCGCCCCCACTTTTCTTGTTCATTCACTCCAGTTTCTCTGGTCCCCATGTGATACCAGAGTAGAGAACCAAGAGGCAGAAGCCATGGTCTGGATTCTATTGTTGGAGGCTAGCAGACAGGGAGCATGGTGGCTTCTCTGAAAAGCAGGCAAAGTGACCGCTATCCATTTGCTTTATGGAAAGGCCCTTTAATAAGCAGGGACAATGGCATCAAGACATTTTGAAAGTGTGCTGTCAGGGAAGATCCGTGTCCTCCAGCTCATTAAGCCTTAGTGGGAATTAAGTAATTTTAGGATGAGGGTCACGGGGTTCAAAACATTGGAGTTAGATTCCCACTCAACAACTCCTTATTGTGTGACTGGCCTTTGCTGAGACTGTGTTTGTCCTCCAGAGTGCTGTGAAGCCAAGAGCCTTGGTGTTGGAGGTTTTCAGCTGTTCTGCCATCATAGTTCTGATGCTAACCCAGTACTGCATGTGTTCTCTGTACTGGTCACGCCTGGTTAAGTTCCCTTACATTTTGGTAGATGAGGGGACCTTTAGACCTGCTTAACATCTTACCTGACA
Organism: Cricetulus griseus; assembly: GCF_003668045.3. Taxonomy (NCBI): domain Eukaryota; kingdom Metazoa; phylum Chordata; class Mammalia; order Rodentia; family Cricetidae; genus Cricetulus; species Cricetulus griseus. The sequence goes on from NC_048601.1 coordinate 18,680,633, forward strand.
GCGGGGGTTTTAGAGGTCCTTTTTGGAGTTTCCATGTATTAATTTTTTCTTCCAAGTCTGTTTTCAGTGACTGCAACTGAACCCCAAAAGAGCAACCATTTCTTTACAGTGCAGTCTATCAGATGGCTTGTACTTTGTTGTTCCCAGATATCTTTGGAAATCTGGCTCTGGGCTTCTTGCACGCCATTTCCCCACTTGCAGCCCCTTTCCAGCATGTTGACAAAGGGAGCAAGAATCTGAAGAAAGAGCACATCAAATGTCAGCAGCTTTGGGAGTATGTTTAATAATGTGAATTAAGTTCCGTACCTGGCTGAGGCAGACCCAAACCCTACCATATATATTTCGAGAGGCTTCAGACAATGAATTCTACAGGGTGGCATCAGACAATGAATACTACAGGGTGGCATCAGACAATGAATACTACAGGGTAGCATCAGACAATGAATACTACAGGGTGGCATCAGACAATGAATACTACAGGGTGGCATCAGACAATGAATACTACAGGGTAGCATGTTCACTAGAGCTTCTCTCTAAGGAGCCTAAAGTGACTTAGCAGATCTTGGGATCTTTATCCAGCCTCAGTCCTGGACAAGGAGGATCTGGACAGAGGAGCGGACAGGGTGCCAGTGACTGCCCCTTGAGGACAAGTTGCTCTGTCTGGGTCAGAGAGTTGGCTTTGGGGCCATGTGTCAGGTGCTGTGTTCATCTTCCAGGCTCTCCTGAACTCACCTTGCCTTACTGCTCCCTGCAAGGTGGTGGCTTGTCCCCTCCTGAGCACCTGGTTGGCTTAGGGTTGGAGCTGGCTGTGGCCCCAAGACCTTCTGGCTCGTCTTACCAGAGGTGCCGGGAATGCCATCCGGGAATGCCAGGGAACAGCCTGGTGCTGAGCATTGCTGCTGTAGAATGGGGGCAGTTGCTGGCCTGGCCAGTGGATACTCTCTGACTACATCTTTTTCACTGAAGGAAACGAAGCATGCCGGTGATCTTATGTTTTCGCCTTCAGTTCACCCTCCAGTACTTTCATATTACCCCATCTCCAGGTTTCACAGCCCCTGACAGACTGCTGACACAGCCCCTGACAGTCCCGGCATAGCAGCAGCAGTAGGGAAGGAGGGCAGTGCAGTCAGCCATGTACCCCTCTGTTCCTTCTCTGTGTAGTCCCTGTAGACCAAGGCTCCTTTTATGAACCAGAGCTGCCACCTGCCTCTCTCCCTAAGGTACACAGGCTCTGAGTTCCAGCAACCTGTCTCTTCTCATCTGAGACCTGAGCATCATTGTGGAGCCCCCAACAACTGTGGCTTCCACTAAGCCATGCTCACAAACAGAAATGAGGGCTCTCACTCACTTAGCACACTCTGTCCAGGGAGCAGGCACCTTTCAACACAGCCGGTGGGCATCTTAAATTATCCCATGAGTTGGATATGCATCCTAACCCCAGTTTGGAGATGAGGATGAAGCTATGATCCAGACAGTTTCTGGAAATTTCCCAAGTTCTAGTGGTCACATAGCTGGATTCAAGAGAACCAGTTAACTTCTAGAACCTACATGGGCCCTGGTTGCCCGGTGCCCCCCTGAACCAGTCACAGCAACACTTCGTGGAGATAATAGAATTGTAAGCTCCCCCAGAGCAGACTTACTGGATTTAAAAGTTCTAGAGGTGGGGTTAGTAATCATCTCTGTAGATGGTTCTCATGGCCACTTGATGACCAGTCTATGACACTGGACTGCCATCTGTTATCAACTGTCACTACCCTTCATGGGAATTCACAGGCTCCATTATCCATGGATCATGGCTTATACCATTCTCTAGCCCACTTGGGGGGGAACAGGCTGTCCTCAGGGTCTATTCATTAACCTTGGTCTTGGCAGTTTCGTGGAGCTTGGGTTCATCCTGGATCCAGGCTGTCCCAGTGGTTGGCTTCTTAGAACTATGTACATATTTTCCCTGGCTTTGTTTTCCATTGGTTTTCTCCTTAATTATGAAGGCAGTGGGGCTAAATAATGGGGAGGCATGGACCAAGCCTGCCCACCCACGTTTCATTTGCCTCATGGAGGCTACCATTTAAAAATCAACAGGTGTGTGACCAGAAGATTAAAGCATAGAGGTAGCATCCATTTTGCCAGTCACCCTGCTTAACAAAGGTGGGTGGCATCACCTCCCACTTTTCACTGCATTCATGTGACCCTTGGAAATGCTTCGTTTGATCCTGAGGCTTAACAGTATCTAATCTAGTCCCTCCTATTTCAGTAGATAGGAAACTCAAGACCAGAGAGAAGAAAGGCGGGTTCAAGAATACAGGTGGGGTCAGGGGCCAAGCTGGGACTGGAAATGAGACCGTGGCTTAACATGGTCTTTGGGGGTGAGGAACTCTGTGCCACCAAACCCTCTAGAACAGCCCAAGTAGAAGCTTTCTTCAGGATCTTTTTATGAGTCTAACTAAAGAAAGGTTCTCTCATGGTCATGGAGATGGGCTCTGGGCGTTGTGATTCATGCTTAGGGTCAAAGTTTTGTGTCCTAATGGAGAGTGGGGAGGTGCTCATTGGAGAGCTCAGAATACTTCACTGTGGGGTCTAAAGGGAATCTTGGCTGGGAAGTGCTCCAGGAAGGGGCTGTATTCATTAGTACTTACACCAGTGACTTTGGAACAGCATTGGCTCTCATGTCTCAATCAAAATTTGAGAGACAGTTTCCTAAGAGTCTAGGTTCTCCTAGCTTCTAACTCTATGGTCTTGAGTTAGCTAGTTGTTTTCTATGGATTGCATTTTCCACCCCTGTCAAAAGAGTTGTATGAGGTTCAAATGAAGAAACATTAACAAAGCCTTTCACACAGTGAAGGGTGGCTGCCATTCTGGTTGTGATGATGATGGTTGTTCAGGGTTGCTAAATGCTTTTATCTTATATGGAACCTGAAAAGCAGATCCAGTTTCCAAGCTAAAATTAAGCTCAAAGAGAGCAAGGAGCAGTGTCTCAGTCCTGGCTGTCTGGGATGATGCCCAAGGAATGAGGGCGAGCAGGAATGGTGGATTTTGAAGAAGGGAGACTTAAGGTAAAGTCACCTAGACTCTCAGGAATCTCAGTCACCTCCTTAGGAATGTTTGTCCACCCATCAATTTGTGTATTCAATAAATGGACTTTTTCTGCTGCTAGTCCCATGCCATTTATGATGATGAGAGTATGCAATCAAAACTAAGAACTGGGCCTACCCCTCTTGGTGTGTGTGTGTGTGTGTGTGTGTGTGTGTGTTTTGCAGTGCACATGCATTCTTGTGTGTTTGATATGGTCTCATTCTGTAGTTCCAGTCTAACCTGGAGCTTATTCTGAAAACCAGGCTGGCTTCAAACTCAGGACAACTCTCCTGTCTGTGTCTCCCAAGTGCTGGGATTATAGACACATGCTACCATGACTTGTGATCCTGCCTTTGAGAAGCATATTCTTTTGGTAGAGATTTGGGGACTTGGTAAGGAGACTATCATTCTCACCGGAATTATGAAAAGCATAGGAGGGAGACAAGAGAGGTCTTCCAGAAGGGAGCTGCTGGGGGAAAATGTAAGATTCATAATAGCCTAGTAAGGTGACATATGCCTGTGATCCCAGCCATTGGGAGACAGAGGTGGGAGAATCAGGCACTCAAGGCCAGCTCTGGCTACATAGAAAGTTCAAAATCAACCTGGGATCCCGAAGAAAACTAGCAGGGGGTGGGGAGACACTCAGAACTTTAAGTTAGACTTCACTTACTGAGACCTGCAGTGTGGGAAGAAGAGAGCCAAGGGCATGCCCCAGAAGGCTGTGAGCTTCAGCGCCCTCCCCACCCCCGCTGCTGCCATTTTGAAACACATCAAAGTCACAGCTTTCTTTTACACAGAGCCAAAGCAGAAGCCTTCCTCAGAAGATTGTCTGTGGTAAGTTGGGAGAAAGAATTTCACGATGTTCTCTTTGGTGGGGAGAGGGCAGTGACATACACAGAAGTGGATGACCCTATCATATTTAACAACCGTCATCTTGACCTCCTTGAAAACTCAGCCAGGGTACCCAGTTGTGAGCTGAGCAGGTAAATGGACAGTAGAGAGGGAAAAGGTGGTGATTCTAGGCAGAGGAAAGTACAAAGGCTACAAGGCCTGTCATAGTTTTCAGGGGACATAGTAAAAGGCCAGTGACACTGGGGCAGCATTTGAGACTGGATTAAGGCCAAGAAAGAAGTCTAGGAGCAGGTGGGAGTTGACTTTAAATCTTTGCTAATGAACTTAAACTTTGTCAGTGTATTTCCTATGATGCCTGCTTCATCTCTGTCCTCATGGATCTGGTTTTGCTGGGGTGGGGCGTAGTCTAGCTTGGGCACGGAAGAGGCTCCTTTGTGCCCACTGTGGCTCTTCCAGCTCCTCTCGGCACCATCCCCCTTGGCAGTTGGCTAAGGGTTCCCCTCATCCATCCAGGCATCTACCAGGGATTTATCAAACACCCACTCAGTACAAGGCACGGCGCTCAGAACTGGTGTGAAGGTAGAGGAGTCTGGCACTGCCAGCGGAGAACTTTCATTTCACGGGGGAGACAGACAACAAACAAGGACGTGAAATAGAGTCAGGAGCCGAAAGGAGCTTTGAGGAAAACAGCAGATATGAGAAGCGGGGGCGACAGAGGTGGCAGTGTTTGCATACAGGACTGCATGGAGATGGTGTTCAGAGAGGTGCCATCTGAGCAGACACCCAAGTGGGAAGAGATGAGAACTCTTCAGTAGCTGGTGCTCAACCTCGGAGTGAGAAGTGAGAAGGAGGCTATAGTGTGTGAGGAGCTGCAGTCAGGCCAGGGTAGCAAAGGCCAAACAGCACTGAGGGGCTGCAGAGAATGCAACGCCTAAGGTTTTGTAGAGGATACAAGAGTTTGGGTATGTGTTTAGGGCCTCAGCACCCCATGGATTGTTAAACATGCTTCCGACCTTCCTATGTCTTTTCAGCAATGGCTTTACTTCGCTGCCCATGACTACTGTCTCCACCCTTCAGGATCTGAGCCTTTCCCTGGGAAAATGGTCTTTGAAATTGGTCTTCTCCCTTTCAGAGGAGAAGAGGCCTGATGAAGGATTTCATGCTAAGGTGTTTATTTAAGTAGATACCTTCATTAAGGAGTTTGGAAGTGAATGAAAGGGAGATCGTACCTCATAGGTTCTTAGTCCAAGACTGGCTTATTTGAGTGTCTCTAAACCGCTTAATGGGATTGCTCTACTTTTCCTTATTCCATCAGACCTTTTCTCTATGTGCTTGTATTTTGGGGAAGTACACATAGCCACAGAATCCACCATCTTAAACACTTGTCAGGTGCTACAGCACCAGCCTCACTCATACTGCTCCGAAGTCATCACTGACATCTTTCCCCGAAACCTTTTTCATCTTGCAGAACAGAAACATTACACCCTGACACATTACACCCTCTCCCTTTGGTCCAGCCTCTGGCAGCTACTGTCCTACTGTCTGCCTTTATAATATTGATGGTTCCAATTACCCAGAGTTGTGGGCTGGTAACAAGTTACAGATTGGGCGTCTGTAACTTGGTTTGCCGACTGCCATGTGCTCAAAATTCCTCCATATTGTGGCCTGTGTTGAGGTTTCCTTTCTGATTTTCCTTTTTTTGCCTTTGATGGTGCTGGAGATCGAACTCAGGGTATTCTCCATGTGACGTAAGCCCTCTACGATTGAGCCTCATCCCTAGACAGGATTCCCTTCCTTTTTAAAGCTGAACAATATTCCATTGTATGTGCGCATCAGCAGGCCCTTGGTTGGCTTCCAGATGTTGACCATCGTGAAGGATTCGAGAATGAACACAGAAGCATAGATGTTGCATTCAGAACCTGCTTTCAGTTATTTTGAGTCCTCCCTGGAAATGAATCACTGCATTATACCTCCTTCTATTTCTAATTTTTTTGAGGACCCACTATAGGGTTTCCCATGGTAGCAAGACCGTCTTCCTTCCTCACCAGCACCACACGCGTGTTCTTCCCAGTCTCTTTACTGCTTGCTGCCTTCTGTGTGACAGGTGACTCATTGCAGTTCATTTTGCTGGTGCTGGGGATGAATCCCAAGGCCGTGCTCATTCTGTTTGCACTCTCAACCATTGAGCTGCACTCTCAGCCCCTGTATATTATTTGGATTTGGGGCCTAAATGATTATGTCAGGTTTTTCTTGGCATCTTTGGTAACATTTTCTTAAGGTGGATAAATGTATAGAATTGCTATATCCTCTTGGTAAAGTGGACAATGTGAAATGATTATATTTCCTCCTGATGTTATTTGCTCTGAAGTCTGTGTAGCTATTAGCATGGCTGCTGAGCTTTCATCACATTGTCACCAACATGGCATAGTTTCTTTGTCCCTTCACTTTTACCCTATTCTAACATGAAAGTGCTTCTCAGGCATGGAAGCATTTGGTTAGTTCTAAAAGTCCAATACGACAACCGCTGTCTTTTTATAGAGTTGTTTCAACCATTTATGTTTAATGTAATTGTTGATGCAATTAGATTTAAGCCTATTATCTTGCTGTTTGTTTCTTTGTCACCTTAATTCTCCCCTCTCTGCCCGTTGGGAGACTATTTAACTATGTAGTCTATGCATTTATTTTCATAGAACAATCATTTTAGGGTTCACAGTTATCTTATGGTTTCTATTGTGATAAAACACTGTGGTCAAAAGCAACTTAGGGAAGAAAGTTTATTTTAGTTTACAGCTTTCAGTTCACACTCCATCACTAAAGGAAGTCAGGGAAAGAACTCAAGGCAGGAACCTGAAAGCAGGAACTGAAGCAGAAACCACAGAGGAAAACTTTTTACTGGTTTCCACAGGCTGCTTTTTTTATGTACCCCAAGACCTTCTGCCTAGCTACCACCTACAATGGGCTGATCTTAACTACATCAATTACTAAGCAAGAAAATGTCCCCCATTGGTTTGCCTACAGGCATATTTTATGGAGGCATTTTCTCAATTATGGTTCCCTCTTTCCAAATAATTCCCACGGTGTCAAGCTGACAAACAAAAAAGCAAGGACAATTGACCCTCATCAATATCAACTTGACACACAAACACATAGCTATTCAGCTATAACCTTTGCTTTCTTGCTTGTTCCTAAGATCACATATTAATATCAGTATCACAATATCAAATATTCAGACTTTTAAAAGTTCCAAAGTCTTTTAAATTTCAACCTTTAAAAGTCTTAAAAGTCTAAAGTTGTTTTAAAACATCCAAAGTCCCCAAGTTCAAAGCTTCTTTGAAATACCTTCTAAATATCCAATCTCTAGCAATCCAAAGATTTTCTAACACTCCAAAGACTGAAAATCCAAAGTCTCTCTACAATTCCAAGTCTCTTGACTCCTATAAAAATCAGGTAAGTTATGTACTTTCTTACTCTAAGAGGGAATAACCAGGGCACAGTCACAAAGCAAAGCAAAGCCAAGCCAAAGTCTAACCAGTGCAAAACTCAGCATCTGACTCCTGGGACCTACTCTCAATCTTTCAGGCCCCAAAAGGCTTAGACAGTTCTTCCTCTTCAGCTCTGCCTTCTCCAGCACACATAGCTTGTCTCATGGGTTCAGGACAGCTCCATGCCATACTTGTTGCTATCATTGGTGGTTGTCCCATGGTACTGACATTTTCAACATGCTGGGTTCTCCATTGCAACTGGGCTGCTCCTTTGCCAGTAGCCTCTACTGGGTTGTTTTTGAGGATTCCAACCCTGCTACAATCTCTCTTCGTGACCCCTTCAACCTGAACCTTGGATTGATATCATGGCCGCCTTGTCACCAATGGCCTCTTGCAGTGCCAAGACTCAGCTGCTCTCCATGAACCTTTCATGCCTTCAAGACATTACTACTTGAGAGACTCTTACATATGACCAAGTTCAACTACCTCCATGAAATGCAGCCCTGGTCCCCTCCATGTAGCCCACAGATTCTGTGTGCTAAATCTGAGGAAGTACTCTCAGGTTTCACCTTAATGTCACTGGTCTCTTCTCAACTTCTCAGCTCTGTCCAGCTGACCAGCACCAATTGTTACCAGTAAAGCAAAACTTTCAATTCAGTGGTGCTGGCCTCTTGTTAATCACTGCTGAGTCTTTAGTCCCAGCTGACCAGAATCACAAATTCTTAATTCAAAATATAAGTCTCATGAATGAGAGGTGTAGAGGTGTAGAATGGTTAAGAGCACTTGTTGCTCTTGCAGAGGACCTAGGTTCATTTCCTAGCACCTTCACTGTAGCTCATGATCAGCAGTAACAGTTACTGGGTATCAGCTGTAGGAGCCTGACCTCCAAGGGCACCAGGCATGCATGTGGCACATAGATATACATGAAGGCAAAATACATGTATAAAATAAGTAAGTCTAAAAAAATATTTAAAGAAATCATGTCAACAGTCCCAGAAGACTCTTTGGAGAATTGCCAAGCTTCCCTCTGGAACTCCACAAGCCTTGCCTCTGTTATCTTCATTGCTCTCAACTTTATCTTCCAGATTCACACAGAACAGCCTGCTGAGCTCTGAGCACTAAATGGCTTTAAAGTTCAAAGTTCAGTCTTCCCAAAAAGTTGATGGTCAAGTCTGTAATGACCTGGTACCATTTTTGTCTTAGTTAGGTTTCTATTGCTATGATAAAATATCACAATCAAAAGCAACTTGGAGAGAAAAGAGCTGATCTTAGCTTTACACTTCCATATCATAGTCATTGAAGAATGTTCAAGGGCAGGAATCCAAGGCAGGAACCTGAACGAGAGGCTTTAGGAAGGCGGTATTTAAATGAGTCCACCAGACTCAAGATAAATGACAAATAGATATTTATTTCATTATTTTTTGGTTTTTCGAGACTGGGTTTCTCTGTGGCTTTGTTAGGGAAGCACTTACACAAATAATAGTAAATGACCACAGTGGTCTTTCTGCTCCAGAAGACGAAGTCTTTGACCTTTTGATGCTCTCACTGCAACCCAAGAGCAAGCCAGCGCCTCCTCTGCCTTCTAAGGGGTCATGTCTGCACACCTGAAGCCACACCCATAGGGTGTGGCCACCACTGCAAGTTCAGTGGCAAAGCAAGATGCCACTACAGCTATGGAGGGGTGCTGCTTGCTAGCTTGCTCCTTATGGCTTGCTCATCCTCTTTTTTATACAATACAAGACCATATGCCCAGAGCTGGCATAACCCATGATGAACTGGGTCCTCCCACAGCACCACTAATTAAGAAAATGTCCCTTTGGCTAACCTACAGTTGGATTTTATAGTGGAGTTTTCTCAGTTGTGATCCCCTCTTCCCAGATGGCTCTAGTTTGTATTAAGTTGATCAAAAAAAGCCGAACAGGACAGCAGTGTGTACTGTAAACTTATTATAGTGTGCCTTCAGGTAATACTGTACCATGTGTGTCAGGTTTTGCCCTTAACTGTAGACAATTTTGCACAGTGTTTTTCTGCTTTTTGAAAGTCTGATTATTTTCAATGGATGCCAAACACTATGATCTTTTGCTGTTGTTGTTGGGTACTGGATATTTTTAGGTATCTTGTACTGGGGGGTTAGCAGTGAAACATTCTGAATATTCATGAATTATGAGCTTTCCAAATTGGCTAGGAGGGACAAGAAGCTTTCTAGGTCCTGTGAGCACTGCAGATCAGGCACCCTGTCCCTCAGGGGGCAGGGGGCTTCTTCTCTTGTCTTTTTTTTTTGTGGTTTATTCACACTCTTTGTGTGGTCAGCCTTGGCAGAATACTTGGGAACACTCAGCAGAACTGCACATGCCCTGAAGACCACTCCCCCTCAGGACTTTGCCTGGGCAACTTGTGCCTTGCTGACACGAGGTCCCCACCTCCATCTCTCTCAGCAACAGAGGTCCATCAGCTCTGCCTGGTGTGGACTCTCTGTGTTGTGCCTGGATACTTCCTCTGGGCCACAGGCTGGGACAATCCATCTCTCAGTTGTCATCTTATCCATTGTCTGGTGTTCAGTGTCATGAGAATGGTTATTTCTCTTTTTGAGACAGGGGCTCACTCTGCATCCCTGGCCAGTCTGGAACTTTGTATAAATCAGACTGGGTACCTCTGCCTCCTGAGTGCTGGCATCAAAGGTGTGCACTGCCACACTCTGTTTAAACCTTTTGTTTCTTATGTTTCATTTGGCTTTTAAAATTGTTATTGGAATTGCCTGGGGATGCTTTAAAAATTTTACTTCACATTGGCTCTTACCTGACAACAGACTTTATTCCTCTCTGGATTGTGCCAGTATTGTAAAACAGATTCTTTGATGAAAGGACTAAGTTGCTTCTGCTAAGATTCCAGGTGGGAATATACTTATTTGGGGTCAATAAGCTTGTTATGATAAGGAAGGAATGTCTGAAGGAATCCATGGAAACCAGGTGACAGCCTAAGTTTATGTGACTGTGATCTGGGCCAGCCACTTGAGACTTATTTCTGTATTATCATATGACCTTTAGTTCTTTTTAAGAAATCACGGAGGGCCAGCAAGATGATTCTGAAATTGATGCCAAGTCTTATGACCTGAGTTTAATCCCGAGGACCCACATAGTGGAAGGAGAGAACCAGCTCCCACAAGTTGTCCTCTGAGAACTCTACAGGTGCACCATAGTAATCACACTCCCCTCCTGACGTGAACACACACACACACACACACACACACACACACACACACACACACACACGTATACTAAAAGGTGGTAAGGATTAACTGACCAGGCATCATGGTATACCTTTAATCCCAGCACTCAGGAGGCAGTTCTCTGTGAGTTTAAGGGTAGCTTTATCTACATAAGAAGTTCCAGGCCAGTCAGGGCTGCATAGTCAGATCTTGTTCTCAAACTATAAACCAAAAATCAAAACAAAATCCCAAATCCAAAGAAAAGGAAATCCAAGCTATCGGTGTAATGCCCAAATCAGTGTAAGGCCCAAATAGGGCCTGAGGGGTGTAAAGAGCCAGCTCCTGGGATGAGCCTGCAGTGATTCTGTGCCTGTGCTACTGGACTGTGAAAAGATGGCTAGGAAAATGCCTGACAGGTGCACTTAAGTCTGCACTTGAAGCCACTTGTAGTCTACAAGGCTGGAGATATTTTTCCCTCCTGTAACTTCCCTGAGATTAGGCACTTCTGGTAGTGACACCTGAAGGCTGTGGACCCTCCAAGGGGACTGAGAACATCACCAGCTTCTTTTTTGGTGATGTTCATTTTTGTCTTTCTTCTAACCACCTTGCCACCTTCTCACAGAAGTGTCTGTTGTCTGGTTTCAGGAGAGAGGGGGAGCCTCCTCCACTCTCCTTGGACCAGGCAGAGCTCACGGATCTCAGAAGCAGAAGGGATGGGGTGGAAGTCTCACTGATGAAGGTGAGAGGTGAGGTGTAAGGGCGGTTGCCATCAATATGCCATTGTGTCCATTGTGGCGAGGGAACCAGAGACATGAAATATGTTTGTGCTGTGGAATAATTCTTCTGTACAGTCTGAAGGGGTACAGTCAGAACTACTAGCTTTAGACCAGCAGGTGCCTTGGGGTTTCAGAATGGAAGCAGCCAAAACTCAGGTCCCCAGGAGTAGGAGAAAGGTGGGAGCCCCGTCCTGCAGAGATCGGTCCCCCAGAGCTCAGGAAGTTTAGAGAATGGTGGGACGGGAAGTGTAGTGAACGCCTGGAGAGCAGACAGTGTAGGGTGTGTGTGTGTGTGTGTGTGTGTGTGTGTGAATCAGTTGTCACAATAGCACACAAAGGACAACCCGAGACATTGCCCCTAGTGCTGCTGAAGGGCCCAGTGAACATCCAAACCTAGCACCATGGCACGGGATCAGGTGGCTAGAACTGGCCATCTCATGGTACCCATGTCACACTTGAGAATTTCCTCTGACTGCTGGCACATCCAGAGTCTTTTAGTCACTCTAGTGTCCCCAGGGAAGAGGCAGAATACATTGTAATCACCAAGAAGGGAGGGTAGGAGCAAGAAACAGCTTTGGTGGTGTGACATGAAAGCCAGGGGATGTTCAAGAGCAGAATCCACAGGTGCGTGTGCATGTCTGTGCAAAAAGAGAGAAGACACAGACAGGACTTGGTCCTCAGCCTGAGGGGACCAAAGTCAGAGGCCCAGCACAGACCCCACAGGGATGATGTGACTGAAGTCTGGAGGTGAAGAGAGAAGGAGAAGGGTAAGAGGAGACTGTTAGTGTGCATCTGCCCACAGCAGCAGAGGGGTAGCGAGAGAGAGAGAGAGAGAGAGAGAGAGAGAGAGAGAGAGAGAGAGAGAGAGAGAGAGAGATCTTCTTGCCCTAGGGAAGGGAAAGGAAGGAGGAGGAGGGGATGCTAGCTGCTAGCCCGGGGAAGTCTGCTTCATAAGCCCATTGAAGAGGAAGAGCCAGGAGCCAAGCATCCAATTAACCTGACATCGTTTGCAGCCCAAATATCTGAGGATATCAGGAGAGAATTTAATATGTGGAGGCTTGGGAGAAAAGTGACTAAGAATGGAAAACAGCCCCAGTTTATTTAAAAAATAGGTCAGGCCCACCAAATGCAGGCGATGCTTTCCTAGTGGTTACTGATCCAGGAGACAGAGGGAGTGCTGTGTGGGAGCAGTGCAGTTTTGATTTGAGGCAGGCATTGCTGCTGTGCCACAAAGAGACAGCCAGGGGCTGACAGGGTGCATTGGGACGCAGTGGGCTGCGCCATGACTGCTTTACAGTTACTCCACCAGGTTCTAGTAGTGGCTGAGTCAGTCAGGGGTCAGTCCAGGCCACACGGCCCAAACATGATGGATCCACCCAATATCCAATCACCTTCTGCAGAGCTAAGGTGCACTCTAGAACCTTCAGCTGTCTCTCCCAGGGTCTGTGACTGCTCTGGCCTTGCCAATGTCAGTAGCACCCAGGTAGTGTCCAGTTTCCGTGTTGTGGGCCATGTAAGCTCTCAGGTGCTCAGAGGGCCTGAGGAAGGCAGGAAGCCATACTCTACATGGTCAGTGCCCGCGTTCATGAGCATCATCCCCTGGGAGCTTAGCGAGCTTGATGATTGTATGGCTCACTCCATGAGTTTTTGCTTCAGGGCATCAGGGCCTCAGACCTACCTGTGAGGGTCCACAGGACTGGTATCTAGAAGTTAATCTAAATCACAGCCTCTTGGGAAAGAGCAACCCAGACAGGAATTCAGGGCCAATGGACATCCTAGGCTCTTTCTCAGAAAATGACAGTTCATTTTTTTTTTAACTCAAAGCCTTAACAACATCACAAAGAACTCAGCTTATACTTGACCATGGATTTTTTTTCCCCCATGAGAGTTGCTGTTCCATGACATGCTGGGTGGGGAAATGCCCAGAGGGACCAGTAGTTCTCAAACTGGATGGTACATTAGTATTCCCTGGGGACATTCTGAGCATAGACCACTGGGTCCTATTGTAGATTCTGGGGCAGTGGTATCTGATGCTGTGAAGGCTGATGCTGGTGGTACAGAACCCATACTCTGAGTACCACTGCCCTTTGCCTCCTGTTTTCCCCGATATTACCTTGTTTAGGGCAATGACCTGAGAGTGGCAAGTGGTGTGACTGGGTGTGGCTTCTGGAAAGGTAGCTTAGAGGGTGTTTGACTCTCTGGTCATAAAACAGCATGTGAAGAGGGGTGGCAGGCAGCAGGGGAGGGCCATGATCCTCCCTTGAGGATTCAGGAAGAGCATCTGGGTGTGGCTGTGACTAGGCAGCCCATTTAGTGGGAGCACAGGGGAGGCAGCCGGAGAATGACCTTGAGCAACTCAGGGAGCCAGTGACCAAGTGAGAGGAGATGGCAGTAACCTGGACATTACCACCACAGCCACAGGCCTGGTCCTGGCAGTGAGTGAGACCCACCTGCTGAAACACGGCCTCCATCCAGACTCACAGTCCGCAAGCCTTCTCTTCTGGGATGCAGGGATTCATCCTGTAGCCCAGATGTCAGGAAACATGGATGCAGAGAGGGTGCACTCTGGCCACCTGTGGCCGAGCACAGACTTAGAAGCTCCCTGTTCCCCGTGTGATCTTAGGAAGTTGGAGTGGTCCAGAAGCCCACTGTGAGAATGTTCTCCCTCTGGTACCCACACAATGATGACAGACATTGCTGTCATAGCTAACTGTTCATGCTGAGATCACAGCCTTGGAAGTGTATGGAATGGTGGAAGGGAGTCTGGGAGTGATTCTAGTGACAGGACCAGGTGAGAGGATGGACAAGGAGGGTGAGACAAAGGCAACTTGGAGAGAAGACAGTAATGAGGCCAGGGCACCCCACTCTCCTGCAAAGTCATGTCTTCCACAGTCTACCTCCTTTCGGTGGCAACCAGGCTATACAGGAATGTGATGTTCGAAGCTCTCTTGGCATTTGGAGCAAAGAGTAGGAGCCGGCTCCTGCAGTGGGCCTCGGTCTTCAGGGATTGTCTTAAAAGCCTGGTCTGGTGCCAGGAGGAGGCATTTAGAGCCCAAAGGGCTCAGGTCGCCTTTGACTGCTGGATGCAGAAAAGACTGGCAGTTCCCTGTGCTGTAGCCTACACTCCTTCCTCTTCCTGTGCTGTGCTGTTCTTTGTCCTTGTCTCTGTGCCTTTCCTGCCTCCTATAGCTCCAGTTCCAGGTCATTCTAAAAATGTCCCTGCCCTCATGTAGGCCTCAGTTTCTCCATCTATAACCTGAAATCTGCCGTGGATTCTCTACATCTAGAGACCGTGGGCAAGTGGCTACCTGGCTCCCCTAAAGCACGTCCCTGAGCTGGTCACTGCCTTTGACCCTGTTTCTGCCCTGGGTGCTGGGCTCTCTTCTGAGCTAGTCTGTCTCGGCTAAGGCAGCAGCTGTATTAGGCTTGGCTGGGCCGAACCAAGCTTGCTATGGCGTCAGTGCTGATAGCATAGGTTCTGGCCTTGTTGCAGATACTAGTTTACTCCCTGGCTCTGTGACTTGCTAGCTCAGGACCCTCACCAGTAACTCTAGAGCTTGAGAGCTTTACTTTTCTCTTTTGGTTTGTCTATTTTAGCGTCTTGTCAAGTTGTTACACCTTCACTGAGCAATGTTTGCAACATCCTTAGCAGAGTGGGCCTTCAGTCAGAACTCACCATCATCCCCAAATCACCTACTATCTCCCTCCCTGTCTAGGTGGAGACAGGGTTGGGTTGAAATGTCCCTATCCCATCCCAACCAGGGAAGCCCTATCCTTCCTTGAAGGACCACTTCAGAGCCTCTTCTCCAGAAACCTTCTTCTTCTGGACCTTGGCAGACAATGGGCATGATTTTCAGCACATTGGGATCATAAGCTGTGTGGAGAGATTCACAGGAAATAGCACCCCAAGCATCTTGGAGGAGGCTGAGATAAATTTGGTTTGCAGGGCCTTTTGCATGCCCCTGGGCCCCAGGGATAGGGCCAGATGAGGGCCACTGTGCAGAGGCACTTTCCATGAGTAGGACAGCCATCCCAAGCAGACAGGGTTAGAACTGGGGGGTGAACAGAGTTCCATCCATACTGGAATACTGTGTCGGAAGGCTATCCATGGGAAGAAGAGATTTGGGTGTGGAGGCACACAGGAGCTTAATGGCCACAGAGATGGGGGAGGAAGGTGCTGAAGTTGGGGGCTAGTTGGGCTTCACACCCAGTGTACCCTCAAAGCCTCCTCCTGACTTCTCAGGCATGCATGTATTCTACTGAATATTTGGAAGACATCCCTGCAACCTCTTTGAGCCTCCTTCCTAGGGAGGGTCAGGCCTTCCGACCTTACAGAAGTGAC
The DNA here is from genome assembly GCF_003668045.3 of Cricetulus griseus. Classification (NCBI taxonomy): domain Eukaryota; kingdom Metazoa; phylum Chordata; class Mammalia; order Rodentia; family Cricetidae; genus Cricetulus; species Cricetulus griseus. The sequence goes on from NC_048601.1 coordinate 18,696,359, forward strand.
TACCAGGACCTATGGCCTGAGTTCCTCGAGTGTTTCCAGAGCCATGTGGCCATGAAGCTGAGCCAACTACCTGGCCAAATTCCCAGAGTGAGCCTTTATTTGTGGCTGAACCATCTTCCCAGAGTGGTTGTCTTCATTCCACCATGGACCCCTCTGTCTCAGGCTTCTTTCCTAGCACATGTACAGTGTGCCCTGTAGCTCATCAAGTAGCTGTGGAAGGCAAAGTGACACCCCATAATACCTGCTTACCCTCAGCCTCCCAGGAGAGGGAATACCTACTGAGCCACAGGCAGAATGCAGGTCAACAGGGAGAGTGGCAGTCTTCAGAGTCAGGGCTAATGTCACCTCTTCGTCCCATGCGTCCCATGAGTCTCCTGAGTGCACTGGTGATACATGACATATACTTGGATGTTGGGAAGAGACTCAGGAAGCCCCTGACAGAGGATCTTGACCACGCATGATGCTTCAACAGCTAGGAATGGTCTTCCCTGTAACTGAATTTAAACAGGGTCAATATTGGTGACAACTGGACATATAGCAGTTCCTTAAGTTTTGGGGGATGACTCTAGACTCCCCTCTGAGCTCATTGTCATTATCAGTGAAGGCCCTGGCCAGGCTGCAGGAAGGAAGGCCTTGCCTTACAGTCCTCTCCTTGAAGTCAATGCCTGGATCACATGTCCCCAGATGAAGGGCAGTCTGAAGACACATCTTCCCACTCCATGAGTCCCTGTTCCTATGTCAACCCCCTAGGTCCCCCAAGCCTATTCAGTTGCTCAAAGGATGGTGACTGTGGCTTTTATCCTAGCCACATCCTGCATTCTTCCACCGTGGTCTCTCCTATGTAAGCCCTTCCTTCACCCCATCCTTCCAATGGCTCTCAAGACAGAGTCCCAGCCTCAGTTTCCCTCCAGGGGTCAGGAGTTGCACTTCATACTCTTTTTCAATATTAGCTTTTGCTATCTGCAAAAGTGGCACCAGAAAGAATTAATTATTCATGACCCAATATCCAGTGACAATCGCTGCCAATTCTGGTGCCTTCCCTGAGTCTCCTCTGCTCATGCACAAGCATGAACAGGTTTTAATTAAGACGCAACCGCACAGTCTATTCTCCTGTGTGTCCCCTCAACCAACAGTTTGTTGTGCTCACCTGTTTCTGTTCTTAAACACGTTTCCTGCATTTTTAAGGGCTGCATAGCAGTCTATGGCAAGGTGCTCCCCGCACATTGTAATCAATTTTGTTTTGTGAAGCATCTAAGTTGACTCTGGCTTTTGGCCATCATGAAATTCAGAGAGCTACATGCTTAGGACGATAAATGGCTTGCTCCTGGTGTTAAATTTAAAGAAAGCAATTGTGGGTTAAGGGAGTTGTGCTTTTTAATGCGCTTAATGAATTTTTACCAACTGCTTTCTAAAAAGTCTTGACTTAATTCCATTTCCGAAAGACATGTGCAAAAGTACTTCCCCCTCTCCTCCTTCCCACCACTCCCTTCCCCGGACCCTTCTAATCTTGCAGGCATAGAGACTGATCATTTTGAGAGATGAGAAGAGGTTTTGTTCTATTTTAAATTTATCTGATCTTCAGTGGAGCCAAACGTTTATGCTGTGCGTTAATTTGCCGCTGGTCTTTATTTGCACATGACCAGATGAGAGACTTCTTCATTCCCATTAAGCTGGGGTGTGAAGCTACCGGTTTGTCAGCGCTGGCTCCATGAGCACACATTAACCTCTCCTCGACACGTATGTTAGGGTGTGCCGTTGAGTCTTGTTGAAGGTGTTTATTGACTGGAACTGCCTCCGTAGCCGCTCGCTCGCTCGCTCGACATCTTTTCTTAGGTGGCTCGATGGCGTTGCAAACTCCACATATCCAAATTAAGATTCTTTATTTCTCACTCCCCAGTCTGCTCTTCCCGCTGACTTGCTTATTTCTGTTAATGTCACCACTATTTTCCTACCCATCCAGGCTTGAAATGTAGACAGCATCTCGTCGCATCCAGCTTCTCCCTCTTCCCCCATCTTCTGCCAGGTGCCAATCGCTATAGGTTCTGTTTCTGTGCTGTGCTGGCAGGCAGTCCCTCCAGCACCCCAGGGGCTCAGATGCTCATTATTTCCTGCCTGGACTTTGGAAATGGTCTCTTAAATTCCTCCACGGACACCCCTCACTTCATTGCTCCTTCCCGTACTCTACACTCACATCCAATTTCCAAAATCAGTGTTCAAACCCAGGGCCCTGCGAACACAGGGCACACCTCTCTATTGCCTGCTGTATTTCATTCCAGCCTCTTAGCCTGCTCATGACCTTCTCTCAGCATGCTCTCCTCCATCAAGTTCACCACCTTCCCACCCCCTATCCTTTCTGCTCAAACCACCCCTTCCTCTTAGAATTCCCTCCTGTCTCCTGTACTTTTCAAAACCCATTGACAACGCTCCCTGCTCATGGCACGGCCAACTCGGCTAGGATTTCTTGACTCCCAGTTGAAGGCAATTCAGCTCTTTGTGTTTGAACCTCTTTTGTAGACTGTGCTTTATTGCAGCTTCTGGTGGGGTTGCTAAAGGTCTCTGAGTCTAGAAAGCAGAGTCTCTGAGGGACTCCTCCCCCCAGGACTGTTTCTTCTACACAGTGCCTCGCAGCAGCGGGTGTTCAGTAGCTATCTCTAGAATTCAAAGCAACTCTCGTGTAGCTTAATGCTTGTGAATTCAAGGCCACTGTGAGAAGAGCGTGCTTGTAGTCCAGGAGCAGTATCCAAGTCTACTTTGCAGAAGGCTGAACTGGGCTGATGGGTGGCCTTTGGGACAAAGCATCAGCCATGATTATTCCTTTGTCCCCATGACTTGTGGCTATTTATTCAATGCCCTTCTCTTGTCCTTGGTCAAGTCATGTCATGCAAAGTATGACACATGGAACTTACTTCAGAAGTTGACTGTTGAGGATAAAAAGACAGGGAAACAAGTCCTTGGGCTGAGAGTTGAATGACAGCTGAAGGGTGCTGGGAGCCCCATGACCTTGACACACAAGTGCCTGCACCAGTTAAGAGTTTTTCTCTCATTAATGTATTTAAATGGAGTCAATACTGGGGTCAACTGTGTGCACAGCCGTCTTCAGCTCTGGAGGTGACTCTGCAGCCTGCACGGGAGTGTGCAATTGACACAGTCTATTTTTAGCTTCCCGGAGACCGTGACCAACATCCCAAGCAGAGGGTGGGTACACCTGCAGCATTATGATGAGGCAGCCCCACTTGCCAGCCAGCCTGGCCTCTCCTCGACCCAAAGGCCTGTGTTGTTAAACTGGGAAGTCTGCAGTTTCCTAGAGGCGGCAGCCTGGATGCACCACGAGAACAGGGCATCACCTCTTACTCCATGCAGCTCATTCCCGTCTAGTCTCAGACACAGAGTGGTCTTGGGGCTACGCCTTAGGTAGGATGAAGGGATGGCATCACTTGTATCTCTCCATCTGCTCTGTCCCTGGGGCTACCTTTCCCTTGAGTAAGTCTGAGTTGACCCAGCTCATAAGGGGGCAAATTAAGACAGGACAAGGAATGTGTGTGTGTGTGTGTGTGTGTGTGTGTGTGTGTGTGTGTGTGTGTGTGTGTGTGTGCATTTTATGTACTATATATGTGTGCATATACATTTGGAGCCCAGAGGTCAACCTTGTATCATTCTTCAGGAGCCATCTACCTTGTTTTGTTGGGGCAGAGTTTCTCACTGGGTGCTGCGATTCACCCATTAGGCTACATTGTCTGGCCAGTGAGCCCAGGATCCTCCTCTCTCTACCTCCCCAGTGCTAGGATTATGCCTGGGTTTTTACACAGGTGCTGGGGACTGGACCCATGATTCCCTGATAGCCTTTTATGCACTGAGCTATGTCAGCAGCTCCCTGGAAGGTTTCATCAGGCCCTGTATTTATTGAGGAGGGAACAGAGATGTAGTGGTGGTATACAAAATTCCAAGGTCACACAGCCAGGAGTCAGGATGGAATCCTGGAGCCCTGATTTCCAGCTGAAGAACACCAGCCGTTGGAGAAACCCACTTGGCTCTTGATCTTGGTATTTTTAAAGATGTGTGTCATCCTTTGATGCCTTTTCTGTGCCTGGAATCTGGGTGTACACATTGTAGTGACAGGCGTTCCTCTGGCATTGCTATGATTCATCTAGGTGACCTCTGACCTCCACACCCTTCCCCTTAGCTTGAGGGATGAAAGTCAAGTAGATGCAATGGGAGCATAGAGCTGGGCTAGCAGGATGGAGAGCCAGAGAAGCAGTAGTAGGCACTGCTCAGGGAAGAGGCCAGCCAATATGAGGACTTGCAGTGTTGAAGTTTGAGGGAAGATGGGAGTCAGAGCCTAGGGGCTGAGACAACAGCCCTGACACAGTAGAGCCCAGGAGACCCATGTTTGAGGGCAGCAAGTCTGACTATAGCTCGGTGTTGCATGGTCGGTGGGAGAAACACATGCATGGGCTTCATTTCCTAGGCCCAGCCTTGTCTGTGATATTTGATTTGCCTTTGTGAACACTTACTGCATGTCAATCCTCTTTCTAGGTACCTCAAAAAATACTAATTTGTCTAACTTTCAGTGCAATCTTACAAGTACAGATATCTGATTTTCATTTTAGAAGTGGGGAACTAAGTAAGGCACGAAGTGCAGTGGCTAATAACTTTGCCTGACACTGTATAACTAATGTAGTGGTCATCTCTCCACTACTGTAACGAAATACCCAAGCCTGGGAAATTTATAAAGAAAAAAATTCTTTAGCTTATAGTTCTGAAGTTTTAAGACACCATGGTGTTATCTTCTGCCCTGTGAGCCTCATGATAGCTGGAAAATGACAGAGAGAGAGAGAGAGAGAGAGAGAGAGAGAGAGAGAGAGAGAGAGAGAGAGGAGAGAGAGAGAGAGAGGAGAATCTTGCTCTTCATAAAGATCCTCTCTTGAGAACTAATCAAATCCCCATGAGACTATGAGGTTAATTACTCTCATGAGCATGTTCCCAATGACACAGCCACTCTACCCCTTAAAGATTGCCCCATCTCTGCCTCACCATGATACAGAGTAAACCTTAAGGATGTGAGCCCTTCATGGATAAACCCTATCAAAACCATGGCTGCTCAAGAGCAAACTCTTTGCTTCCCACCTTCCCCACACATCCTTTCCTTTGTTGAGTGTTTCTTCCTGGTCCCACTAAAGGAAGATATTGTTTCCACATTTAACAGATAGGAAAACCGAGGCTTGTAGCAGTTTAGATCACCCAGTTTGTAAGATCTGGAACTGAGGTCGATTGGGGTCTATTTGGTGCATCAGTAGTCTGCTGTCAATCATATGGTCAAGAAGCCTTTGCCAATTAGTGCTGAGGAGACGATCGGAAATCTCTAAGGCAGGACTAACTTGGGTCCCTTCTCTTCCTTTAGGTGAGCAGTGCCCCCCCTCAGCCTCCTCAGCCTGTCGTCCCAGCCAAGCCTGTGCAATGCGTCCACCATGTGTCCACACAGCCCAGCTGCCCAGGACGGGGCAAGATGTCCAAGCTGCTGAATCCTGAAGAGATGACATCAAGGGATTACTATTTTGACTCGTATGCTCACTTTGGGATTCACGAGGTAACATACCCATCTTGGGGACTAGTTGGACATGTGTGGCCCTGTCATTTCTTTCTTGTTTTCAGAGGTGACAAAGCACCTATGTCTAATTCTCTACCACACCAAAGTGAATCCCTCTGGTGCCCTGAACCCTGACTCTCTCTCCATCCTGTGGTTCCCTTTGGGACAGTAATGGATGGCCAAGGCAGGGCCTGGAGCAGGTAGAAGTGGGTGTTTGTGTATCCCCACATTTGAGAGCCTGAGGGGAGGTCAGAGGACTGTTGAGGATTTGAGACGAGCCTGGGCTACGTAGTGGGTTCCTGGTCAGACTGAATTACAAAGTGAACTGCTATTCAAAACAAATGAATGGCAACAAATTGGGGGTGGGGCCACCCAAGGGTGCTTTGAGCTTATGTTTTTACCTTTCAGCCCTGTGTATCTCTAACCACTAGCCCCAGACATCCTGGCCAATGCACTGAGGCCGCTGTTGCCTTTTGGGGGTCATGATCCCTATTAATTTGTCCAAGGAGCATCTCCCGAGGAAGAGCGGAGGGTGAGATCATATAGACAGGCCCCCTCTGACACTCTGATTCCATCTTCGCAAGTTCTCAACAGAGAAGCCTTGCATCAGCCCCTAAACAGAAGCAAACGTCATGGCTATTGTGGGTGCAGAATCAAGCCCCATGCCACACCTCATTATATAATTCCCAACACTGTCCCAAACTGCCCCCAAAGCAGCTGGCATTGGCCGCCACTTGCCAAGTAATGGACACATCTCTACTCGAGTGGTCTCTGTCATTATCACTTGATCCTAATAAGAACCCTGTGAGGATGACATCCCCACCATCCCTAAGCAAAGGGAAGAGAGTCCTGGGGAAAGAGGGAGTGGTCACTGGATGCAGCTCCCTGGCTGTGAGGATGTCTTTCAAACCAGCTCATGTGGCTCCCTGGCGATGAGATGATGCCGGAAGGTCTGCTTCCATCCAAATTGCCAGGCTGCTGCCAGGGAGGTTTTTAATATCGGTAGTCAGCGGTTTTTAGTTGTGAAATGCTTATTGTGTACTGGGTGTTGTTCCAAGCATTCTGGATTATTGGCTCATTTGCTTCTCAGAGTAACCTTCTGTTATGCCTGCTATTGTGTTCACAGGTGATCCGGGGCCTTAACAGTCCTCCTAGCCCTCATCCTAGCTGTTGTTTTGCATAAGATGAGTGAAGACAGCTAGAAATTCAACCTTCCCATTTGTGCACGTGGATTGCATTCCTAATTGCCCTGTCACACACCTTTAAAAAATGTTTCCTTCCTGCCTGCTCCCTGACCCCCACAGAAATCATCTTTCAGGTTGAGTGGACTCACTTGCTTCGCTTGCATCCTAGGCGACCGCTGTGAAGGCAGAAGGTGAAGGCGAGGAGAGCTCTCAGTCCCCCCTACCCCCCACGCTGTACAAAGACTTTTTCCTACCTCTTGTGATCTAGCAGCAGGGATCCCCTCATCACTAGAGAGCTCACAAGGATGCTCTGCCTGGGTGTTCTAGGCAGGACCTCAGATCCCCAGAGGGGGCAAGCTGGCTGTGCCTTGGTCCCTGGCCATCAATAGGTTACTGAAACAATGGTGGCCAGAGAGCGTGGGTGAGTCACAGTGTGGGTGTATGGACAGAGCGTGGTTGTTCTATAAACGAAGACAACATGGGTGGGAGGAGGAGGGCTAAGCAAAAGATGATTCAGGGCCTTCTGTTCTTTCCATTCACGCTTCGCTTACAGACAACTCAAGAGGGCAGGGTCAGGAAAAGGTGACCATGACCTTCCAGGGGAACCCACCTTCAAAAGAGAGGGAGATGTCCAGGTCCCCAAGCACCAGCCTGAATCTCAACATCTGTCTGCCGGTCAGAGGTGGGCCTGGGACATCAGCCTGGAAGAGGGTCCCTGCCAGTGTGGTTTGACAGCTGGCCAGCACTTGTAGGCTGAGTACCTTCTACAAGTTCTGCTGTGTACATTGCTGGGGAATCTGGCTTTCCCTTGTTAGCCTAGCGCCGGCACTTACGTGAAACTTTCTGTATTTGCTTAATCATCACATCAGCCCTAGAAGTAGGTGCTATTATGGCATTATTTCACAGACCAGGAAGCTGAGGCACCAGACACTCGATGATGGGCTGGGCCAGGGAGCTTAGCAACAGTGGAGATGTGTGTGGGTGCAGTGGAGGAGGCTCCCTCGGCTGTGTTCAATGGTCATGTGCTCTATATTACTGTCTTCTGATTTATCAAGCTTGTCTAGCATGCCCCATGTTCTGGGGATAGGGCCTTGTACACTTGTGGCACTGGGACCTAGGGATCTCCTGAAGAGAGAGGCTTCACTCATCCTCAGAGTAAAAGCCAGACAGGAGCTCAGTCCAAGCACCTCCTTCCCCAGACACACACCTTATTAACATTGAAGCCACTAGCCCTGGGGCAGCAAAGGAAGTAGAATCTGGCCTTCAGAGCGGTTCTCCATTCCTTTTGGCTTTCCGTGTCTCAAGAGAATCATCTCTTTGATCTACTATAACTAGAAACATAAAAGAAAGAATTCTAGGAGATGCTGTACAGCCTGGTCGAGAGGGTACATTACCACAGTACCTGTGCACAGAGTTCTGAAGCATGGACGGAGACCAGCAAGTCTAAATAGACACAAGGACAAATGGCTAGTTGTAGTCTTCTCTCTTTGGTAACGGGGAACACAAATATACTTAAAAACAAGTGTGGATATGGGTACTTTGCAGTCCACAAACAATCTGGCCTAATCTGTCACCTAGGGAGTATTGCATCCCAAACTGCAGAGATGCAAGCTTTTCAAGCCCTGTGGCGGTAGTCACTGAGTTAGATCCTGTGCAGGGTTCGTTAGCTTTCTGATACTGGGACAAAATGCTGGAGACAATCAACTTGGAGAAGGAAAGTTCTATCTGAGCTCAAATTTAGAGGTTCTAATCACAGATTAGTGAGTGGCCAAAGAATTTGGGCCCCGGAGGGGGCAGTATTCATAGTGGGGAGAGCGTGATGGGCTAGCTGCTGGCCTCAGAGTGGCCTAGAAGAGACAAACTAGGAAGGGATGGAAGTCCCAAATTATCCCTTCCAGGGACACCCTTGATGACCCAAATTCGTTATACTAGGTTCCACCTATTAAAGGTTCCACTGCCTTCCCTCGTACCACAGGCTAAGGACCAACCTTCACCACAGAGGCTTTGGAGACCCTCAGGATCCAAACAGCACTGTTGCTTAACAAATGTGAGTCAGCTGTGGAGGTCTGAAACCACTCAGGGTGCTCATTAAGTGAGTTAGAGCCAGGCCTGGAAGCTTTCACCTAACATCATGGCTTCTCATGAGGCTCAGGCAGGAGGATTAAAAGTTCAAGGCCAACCTGGGCTACAGTGAGTCCCAGGTCAACCTACACAAGCTGGTGAGATCTTGCCTAATGATAAAGGGTGAGGAGGAAAGGGACTAGCAAAAGCCAGTGTATGGGTAGGAATATAACCAGCTTGAGACCCTACAGTCAACCAAGCACTGGAACAATCAAAATTAAAATCCTAAAGTAATTTATTCAGAAAATCTGTAAATGGTCGGAAATTAAACTACTTTTTTTTTATAATCCATTTACCAGAGAAGAAAACATGAATGAAATCAGAAAGCACTCCAGACAACATGACTGCAAAGAGACCAATACAACAAAATTTGTGGGATGCAGAAATTTGTGGGATGCAGTTTAAATAGTATTTACAATGGTTCTCAACCTGTGTGTCATGACCTATTTGGGGGTCAAATATCAGATATCCTGCATGTCAGTTATTTACATTACATTTCATAACCATAGCAAAATTACAGTTATGAAGTAGCAATGAAATAATTTTATGTTTTGGGGTCACCAAAACCTGAGGAACTGTATTAAAAGGTCACAGCACTAGGGAGGGTGAGAACCACTGACTTAGAAGGAAATGTCTAGCTTTTTAAATGTTTCTACTAGGGGCAAAAGTAAAAACACAAACACCTAAACCCAAGAGCAAAAGCTTCCAACTTACAAAACTAGAGAAATCAGAACACATAAAACTCAAGCCAAAGAAAGGCAGTGATACAGATGGGGGCAGGTCAACCAGAAAGAAATCAAACGATGGAGGAAACCATCAGAGCCCAGTTTTGAGTTTAGTAGTGCCCATTAACTGTGTAAAAACAACTGATTTCACTGTGACAGTTTCACAGAGAAAACTGTTCACTTAAATCTTATTTACCCCAATTACCCATTTTGGTGTCCCCTTGACCTTCCCAAACCACTCCCTTTTCCTTCTACATCTTTATAAAGAACTAGATCCTGCAGATGTAAGAAAATATTTATGCCCTTCTGATTCTGGCTTATTGCACTTAGCACGATGATCTCTGGTTCCTTCCAGTTTCACTCATGGGGAGTGCTTTCTTCTTATTTGTGCATGGGTATGGCCCCATTGTGCAGGTGCATGCTCAGGAGTGTGTGGGGGGGTGTATGGCAGTTTTACTTGTAGTGTTTGGAGGACGCTCCCTACTGATGGCTATGGTGTTTGGAGGAGGACGCTCCCTACTGATGGCTACGGTGGCAACACTGCTTTACATTCCCACCAATGGCCTCTTTCCTTCTTCACCAGCACCATTTTTTCCCCTTGACAACAGCTATTTTGACTGGAGTGAAAGAATCTGAACATAATTTTAATTTGCATTTCTCTGATGACTAAGAATGGTGATGGTTTTCTTGGTAATTTTTATTTGTTTTGTTTTTCTTTTTTGGCCTTGAATTCATTGAACATTTTGTCTTTCTTCTTTGAGAAGTATCTGTTCAGCTCATTTGACCATTTATTGATTGGATTATTTGTTCTCTTAGTTTTTGTAGCTATTTATAGATTCTGAATATTAATTTCCTGACAGATGAATAGCTGGCAAAAATTTCCTTTCACTCTACTGCTTCCTTGGCTGGGAGAATTCCACTTTTAATTCCACTCAATCCCATTTGTCAATTTGTATTACTCTTCCTGAGCTTCTGAAGCCCTGTTCAGAAGGTCCTTGCCTGTGTCTATATCATTAAGGGTCCCTTTTCCAGGTTTCCGGTCTTGCACGTTAAGATCTTTGAACATTTTAAGTTGCATTTCCTACAGGGTGAGAGATAGGGATCTAGTTACATTCATCTCCATGTGATTATCCAGATTTCCCAGCACTATTTACTGAAAAACCTATCTTTTCTCCAACATATACCTTTCTTCACTTCATTGAGCTTCATGGGTTTCTGGGTTCTCTGTTCTATTCCTTTGGGCTCCGTGTTGGCTTTTATACTGGCGCCATGCTGTTTTGTCACCGTTCCTCTGTGGTGTAACTTGAGATCAGGCATGTGATCTCTTCATCATGGCCCTTTTCATTCACGATTACTTTGCATTCTAATCTTTTGTGCTGCCACAAGGACTTCAGGTTTAGTTTTTCTGGTTCTTTGAAGGTCATTGGGATTGTAATGGGGCTTGTATTAAATTTGTGGTCATTTTCACAGTAGTTATCCCATGAGAATATTTCCGTTTCCTGGTTTTTCCTGGGTTTCTTCCCAGTGCTTTAGTTCTCATTGCAGATGCCTTTTACTTCATTTCTGGTGTCAGATTCATTCCTACATATTTAATTTTTTAAGTCTATTGTGAATTTTTCTGCATTTCGTATTTATTATTGGTGTCTAGAAAAGCCACAGATTTTTCGAACGTTGATTTTATTCTCTGAAAGTGTTGGTCGGAGATAAGTTTTTCGGAGTCTGTAGTGTCTTTCAGTAACAGGATTGTGGCTTCTGCAAATGGGAGTCAGCTGAATTCTTCCTTTCTCTGCCCCCTCTTATTTTCTCTTTCTTCTTATCGCCTTAGTTAAGAACTTAAGTATCATTCTGATACTTGTCTTATTCTCCAGTCTTAGAGGAAAAGTTTTCAGTCTCCCCATTCAACATAATGTTTGCTATATGTGGCTCAAAAGGGGAGGGATGGTGGGAGGAAGAGAGAGGGCCGGGAGAGAGAGAGAGAGAGAGAGAGAGAGAGAGAGAGAGAGAGAGAGAGAGACAGAGAGAGAGAGAGAGAGACAGAGAGAGAGACAGAGAGAGAGACAGAGAGAGACAGAGACAGAGACAGAGACAGAGAGAGACAGAGAGAGAGACAGAGAGAGCACCCTGAAAAGGTGATCTATCAGGAGTCATGCATTACTTAGAATTAAAACCACAGTGTTGTGGATCCCTGGGAACTAAAATTGCTACAAGTAAAACCACAAAAGACACTAAGTTTCTAAGATGTGAAAGGTGGTGACAGAGTTGATGTAAGCTTAGGGAGGCCAACGGCTTAATGATCCCTTCTTGGATATCTTGTGCTGTGCTGTTCTGCTCTTTCCTTTTGGTTTTAGGCAAACTGGATCAAGTTTGGACAAAGCCTTCTTTTCTTATAACTCTCAGCTGTCTTTTAAGGAGACCTTTAGGGCTGACTTAGTTTGGAATGGGTCATGTGACCTGCATGTACTACATTGGGATGATTCAGCTGCCTGTGGTCCAGATGTGCTCCAGTGACCCAAATGCTCTCCCAGATACCCTGAGTCCCCTGACTTCAGTTTTCTTTTCCTTCCCCTGCAGGAAATGCTGAAGGATGAGGTGAGGACACTCACGTACCGGAACTCCATGTACCATAATAAGCATGTGTTCAAAGACAAAGTGGTACTGGATGTTGGGAGTGGCACAGGGATCCTCTCCATGTTTGCTGCCAAAGCAGGGGCCAAGAAGGTGTTTGGGGTAAGCATGTCACCCTCCCTGTGTTGGCTTCTGCAGAGTGGTCTTTGCCTCTGGCTTTCTCTGGGCCTCCCTACGAAGGCCCACCTTGGTTCACCATCTCTTTTTCTATTTTTGTACTGTGCTGGGGCTGGAACCCAGAGCCTTGAGTATGTTAGACAACTGCTGTACAGAAAAGCCACCTTCCCAGCCCCGGTCCATCTCTCTTGCTAGAGGAACAGAGACAATCAGTCACCGTATATTCCTAGCATCATCACTACTGTCACAATCATCACCAACATCAACATAGTCATCTTTGTACCACCATCCCTATCATTGTAAGGACTCAGGCATTGTGCTGGCCTGCCCCTGTCGCCTGGAAGAGTGCCCTCAGGCAGTACCCTGGGCAGCCCAGGATTGTGCAAAGGACCCCTTTACAATAAAGACCCCTGCCCACTTAACGATCTTTTTCCCACTGCTCCCCTGGGGCAGACGGGACTTTTCCTGTCTCCCCCTTCTCTTCTGTCCTCTTTCTGTCTCTGTGTCTCTTTACCTCTTTTCTCTTTCCTTACACCTTTGCCTTTTTAATAAAACACACTGAAGTTCTATCTGCCTGGCATGTTTGTCCCCTGCTTTGATCACCCTTGCCTGCCTGGAATCCACGAGGGTTCCCTTTTGCTTTATCCTAACAATCACCACCACCACCATCATCACCATCATCACCATCACCACCATCACCATCACCATCACCATCATCACCATCACCACCATCACCACCATCACCACCATCATCACCACCATCACCATCACCACCATCACCACCATCACCACCATCACCATCACCATCATCACCATCATCACCACCATCACCATCATCACCATCACACCATCATCACCACCATCACCATCACCACCATCACCATCACCATCACCACCATCACCACCACCACCACCACCACCATCACCACCATCATCATCATCACCACCATCACCACCATCACCATCATCACCACCATCACCATCATCACCATCACCACCATCATCACCACCATCATCACCACTATCATCACCATCACCATCATCACCATCACCACCATCACCATCACCACCATCACCATCATCATCACCATCACCATCATCACCATCACCATCATCACCATCATCATCACCATCACCATCATCACCATCATCTCCACCATCACCATCATCACCATCATCACCACCATCACCATCACCATCAGCACTATCATCACCATCATCACCATCATCACCATCACCACCATCACCATCATCTCCACCGTCACTATCAAGAGCAGCACCATCACCATCACTGCTATGACCCCTCCTTGTTTCAGGCTTCTTTCTATCAAACCTCATCAGCATGGAACCCTGATGCCGTGGATCTCAGTGGCCTTGTGGCCATCTGGTGATCCTACACTGTCCCTTTGAGGACAGAGGCCCAGGTTAGTGCCAGCCATGGTCAGGCTGAGCAGGAAACAGCAGTGCACTGTCTCTGACTCCTGAGTCACCGGGAGATACAGCTAAGCTGCTGCCAGGGATACTGCTTGGCGCCTCTCCGTGGTAACTTGGCATAGTCTGCCTATCATAAGTGGCTCTATTCCTGCCAGGTTTAGCCAGCTTCCTTCCCATTAGCTCCTTAACCACAGCGTCCATTGTCCCCCTCCCCAACCTCCCTCCCTCCCCAGTGGAGTGGACAGGGGTCAAAGGGGAAGCCTGAAACAGGAGCAACTGTTAGAGAATGTGCCCACTTCACCTGGCAGCACTTAGTGACGGGATGTAGAGGGACACTCCTGGTAACTCTGGCCTAGCTCTGCCTTCCACCCCTCCTCAAGAGCTTAGTCTGTTCTGCCCTCCTCCGTTCCCCTCCTGCAGGATGGTGAGATCAGTCAGCTACTCTTTCAGCTCCAGCACAGACACACAAAGTGGTCGATTTAGTAAAATGACGCTAGCCACCCAATGAGAGGGCCAGATCTTAGCTTTCTAACTACCACAAATTTATTGTGTGGCCGTGGCTAAGACTATGCACCTCTCTGAAGCTCAATTTTCCATCTATCCAATTGGTTCTGGGTGTTGTGCCGGATTGCCATTATGTGACAAAATGCCTGAGGTAACCAACTCCAAACGTAGAGCAGTTTATTTTGACTGATATTCAGGGGTCTTGGCGCATGTCTGTTGGTCGTGTTGCTCCAGGCCTGCAGTGTAACAGCTACTCATGGTGGGTGCTTTGGGGAAAGCAAAGCCGCTTCCCTCATGTGTCCCTCTCAGAGACTTGTCTCCAAAGACCGAACTCCATCTAACTTGGCCCCTTTGCATTGTGCCATGTGCTGGGACTTTCCCCAGCCTTCAGTACATGGGCCTTTGGGGGCTTTGAAGGTCCAGAATTTAGCAGTCAGCTGTGCTTTGTAAACCTCTGTCTCTTTTGTTTTGTGTGCTTTCTAGATCGAATGTTCCAGTATTTCTGACTACTCGGAGAAGATCATTAAGGCTAACCACCTGGACAATGGTAAGGCCCACCTCCCAGTCTTTCCAAATGGTGAGATAGGGACTTGCATTTTCTGGTTCTGATAGCATAGGTGGGCACAGGAGGGGAGAGCACAGGACATGTGGTTTGGGGGAGGTACGGCTTATGCTGAAACAACCACTCACGGAACTGTGGCCTGTAGTGTCTCCTTCCCCTATCTTGCTAGTCAGATGACATCTGCCCCACCCTAGCCATCAGCCAGCCCTGTCATCATGCGTGCCCTCTGCAGGGCCCAGTATAGGCTGTCAAGTCTGTAAGGTGGCAACTGGTGTTCTTCTTCTCTGAATTCTCCACACTCCTCTCCATTCCTTTCTGTCACCTGTCCAAGTGTATTGGCCAGAAGGTCTGTCACAAGCCCTGGTACTGATGGAGCGTGTGTCCATCAGGCTGTTCTGGAGAGTGAGGCATTGCTCAGGCTGGACTCTGATCACAAGGGGAGATGTGTTCCGTTCCGTTCCGTTCCCTTCACCTTCCCCTCCCCTCCCCTCCCCTCTCCCTCCCTCCCCTCCCCTCCCTCCCCTCCCCTTCCCTCCCCTCCCTTCTCTTCCCTTCCCTTCTGGTAATGTGACATTCCCAGCCTCCCTCTCCCAGTGTCCCGTCTTCAGTATGCTCAGACCTGCAAGGGTCCCTGACCACGCCACCTCCTCATAATTTTTCTCCATCAGCAGGACTGACTACAGCTGCCAGGCCCCATGCTCAGTGTTGGGGTGCTGAGCACTTGGCATTCTGGGAGCACACCTGGTCCTGAAGGGGGTGGAGTTGGGAGAATGGCAGGTGGGGAATGGGTTGGAACAGAGGCAGGACTGGCACGGGCAGTGAGGCTAAAGTAGCTGAGTGCAGCGGCTGTGGCAAGGTCAAGTCCAAAAGGCAAGGTTCCCTCGTGCAGTTCTAAAGGGTGGGACGTAAGAGCCTGGAGGGATGGGCATCCCTGAGAGAAGTAGGTTGGGTTCACCGGCAGGGTGGAGCAGGAGGCTGGGACCCTGGGCGATGAAGCGCTGGCTAGCCCAGCCTTCCTATCTGTAAGACCAAGAATAGAGCGCTGGATGCACTTCAAGCTGTACCCCAGAATCCTTCAGCTTCTCCATAGGGAGCCAGATGTCCCCATGGGTCTGACCTGAGAGATCACACACCATAGGGCCCTCCCACTACACACTACTACAAAGTAGGTCTTCGACCTACTTGGGTGTGACCTCAGCCTGCCACCTGTGCTGCTGGCTGCTTGACCCACTTGCTGCAGACTCCATGAAAGACAGGAGCATAAATCGTTCCATAAACTTCTGTGTGTGCCACCATGAGCCTGGCTCTGGGTACAGAGCAGGCAATATGACAATTGATGTCCTGACCTAACTGAGTCTATTTCCTGTGGGGAGCAGAATTACAGAGCTAAAGAAAGCAGTGATCAGTCAGAGATGAGCACCTGGTGACAATGCTCCTCTGGTCATTTGGGGGGTAGGGTATCTGGGGACCTTCCACTCACATTGGGTTAAGACTCCCTCTCGGGCAGCACATTCAAGTTCAAGTTTGAAAATCATGATGGAAGCAGGCTGACCAAGTGTCTGTTTTCCGTGGCTACAGTAGAATATCTGAGATTGGAACATTTATAAAGGAAAGATGTTTAATTTGGCTCACCATTCTGAATGCCTGGAAGCCCCAGACTGGCTGGGTGTGTCTGGAAAGAACCTTGTACTGCCTCTACGCACAGTGGAAAAGGGGGAGGGTAAGGAGGCCCAAAATGTGTTCTCAACATGACTGATCCTTCCCCTGGGGAGTAACACTAATCCATTTGCAGGTACTCTGTTCCCTTCACCCAGCATTCTTCTGGGTCCTGTCTTCCAACACTGCCACACTCAGGAATTAAAGATCCTGCATACTAACCTTTGAGGTCACACTCAACCAAAGTACCTAAAGTTCCAAGGAGGAGAACTTTGGGCAGGATTTAACTGGGCATGCTCAGGGCACAAAAAGGCCCTTGACCACAGCACAGACAGGGGAGGGCTGAGAGAGGGAGGCCAGAGTGATCACAGTCCACTCTCGGACAAGGTTGGATGGATTTCTTTCTTTGGGCCAGGAGATGGTTTGGAGGGTTTTAAGCAGGGGAGGAGCCTTGCTGATGTTGGGCACATTGGGATGGGTTGCAGACACAAATAGCACGAGCACACATTCCAGAGGCTCCCGAGAGTGGTGTGTGAAAGGTGGCCACAGAGGTGGAGAGAAATGAGCTGTGACGTAACCTCAGAAGCAGACCTAGAGGACCTGATGGTGCCGGGCTGGAGAGCAAGCGTCAGGAGCAACCGACTGAAGGCAGCTGTCTGCAGGCAGAGGGCTCACAGGGGTGGCAGGAGAAACCAAGAGCTGCCTTTTGCCTGTGAAGGACTAGGGGTGCCCCACTTTGGGTACCCAAGTGGGTCTGTTGAGGCAGACTTGGATTTATGTGTTTAGGGGTTTAGGGCTTCAGGAGGAGTCACCAGAGACTTCAATTCGGACTCACCAACACGGCAATGTCACTCAGCTACTTAGAAGTAAAGAAGCAAGACAAAGACAGGGAGGGCTGAAGGGCCACTCATCATTTGGGCATTATGCAGGGAAGGAGGGGCCAGCAAAGAAGTGGAGAAGATGGTACCTGGGAGGTTGGTGACTATTCAAGAGCAGCCCAGGGCATGCTGAGGTGAGACAGGACAACGGCGGAGTAGCAGCAGTGGAATTTGGCCACATGGTAGGCATCGGTGTTACCATTGAGCACTCGGTATAGCAGGGGCCAGAGTCCAGTTAGAGTAGGAGTAGGGGAGGCTTTTCTTTCAGCAATGGGGCATGGAAAGATGGAGCAGTAGTTATGGAGGCCATAGGGGTCAAGGAAGGGAAAGCTGGGGAAATGTGTGTTATTCAACAGAAACGCAGGAAGAGGTATGTGAGACAAGGACCTTGAAGGGCTAGCTGCAAGGGGGTGACCTTCATCATGGAGTAGGGACAGTCTAGACATAGTAATGGGGGCATCTAGATGGAAGTGGTTGTTGGCCTGAGGCCTCTAGTTGGTTGTTTCGGTTTGCTTCTCTGCCTGAGACGTGAATGCAGTCTCAGGCAGAGAAGCTGGATGGGGGGGGGGGCAGAGAAGAAAGGCTGGGTGATCTTTGTGGGGCTTGCTAGGGCAGTGAGGATTGCTGGGAAATGTGTCTCTCTTTTAGAGAGCTGTGGACCCTGCTGTGCCGAGAGCCCAGCTCTCACTGTTGTGTGGCTTTTCTCTTTCTGTACTCACTGGGGCTTGTACGTGTGTGGAGCTGGAGGCTGCCTGGCTTTGATGACAAGACAAGGTGGGGTGGGGGGAGACCCAGAAAACAATGATACCAAATTGATGACACAATCTGTCTTTGTCCTGTAATGAAGCACGGGAGATCAACTGTCATGTAGCTCAGTTTTAGAGGTTAAACTTAAGAACGAGGGAGCAGAGGGGAAGGATGCGTGGGGCCAGGCTTGCTCCTTTCATGACACCCATTGTGCAAGAACTCAGGGCTCCAAGAGAAGTAGCTCATGCTTCTAATGACCTAAGATGTCCTGTTTGGCTCTCCTTAAAGGGCCTACCATCTTACATTAATGCCTCCCTGGAGACCAAGTCTCTAACATGTGGGTATTTGGGGGGACATTGGCCACTTCCAAACTGTATCAGAATCTAGCTGAGTAAAGGAGGCAGAGCGAAGAGAGGGGAAGGTGTTGGCAACAGGGGCAAGGCTGGGGCACTGTACGGGCAGTAGCTATCATAGACACAAGCAATGCATTCAGACTGAGCAGGGCAAATGTTGCTCAGATATCCTGACCTCTGACCTCTGGCTTGGTCTCTAGCATCTCCTAGCTTCCTCAGCAGGCATGGGGACAGGTGTTTTCATAAAAGTGCTTGGCCGGGACAGAGGGAGGACAGGTGTCTTTTCCACCTTCTGAATATGGCGAAGGGAAACCAGGCCACCCTCTCTATATAGGGACGACACAGCCTAACACTTCCAGACTTCCCCCATCCCTTCTCCATCCCACTGAAACAGGCAAGTGATTCTTCCCAGTTAAGAGAGGTGTTAACTAAGGCAAGGAGAGGTGGGGGCTGAGGGGAGCCAGAACCCTGGCCTGAGCTCTTGTGCCTGTACTCTGTGTGTGTGTGAGTGGACGCAGAGTTCCACAAGCACCCGTAGTCCTGCAAGTAGGAACAGGAGTGAGTATAGACAGATGTGAAGTGAGATTCAC
This sequence comes from Cricetulus griseus, assembly GCF_003668045.3. Classification (NCBI taxonomy): domain Eukaryota; kingdom Metazoa; phylum Chordata; class Mammalia; order Rodentia; family Cricetidae; genus Cricetulus; species Cricetulus griseus. The sequence goes on from NC_048601.1 coordinate 18,715,439, forward strand.
TGTTAGAGACACTGGGTTCCATTCCTCAGCCCCAGGGGCCTTCCAGTGGTGCATAGGCCATCCCTCGGTAGGCTTCCTTGGTGGTGACTGCCAACCTCTGGATCTGCCTTTCCCCCTGTACTTTCCCCTTTCTTTTGCTGCTGGTCGAATTAATTTCTCTTCTTGTTACTGTCATAACATATTTAGAGCAAGTTAGTTCTAGGGGAGGTACTTTGAAATCCTGTAAGCATGCCATTCGCTTTTTGTTGTATCTATGTATCTATGTATGTATCTACATATGTATCTATATATGTATGTATGTATGTATGTATGATCTATCTATCTATCAATCTATTATCTATCTATCTATCTATCTATCTATCTATCTATCTATCTATCTACCTAACTACCCACCTACCCGTCCATCTATTTTATCTATCTGTGCATCATATCTGGCTACCATGTGTCTATCATCTATATACGTCCATATATACCATGTATCTTTCATCTACCATCTATGTCTATCTTCTATTATTTCTGTACAGATTTTCTACTCTGTCTACGGCTATCATCTGTCTGTCTGTCTGTCCCTCGTCTCTCATCTTGTTATCATTTCTAATTATTCGTCCTTTTACTTATTAGTTTTAACACTTTTACTGTGCACCCATCCTGTACTTAGTGGGTTCTCCCTGGCGTTCACTGCGTGCTTTGATACTCCAGTCACTCCTGCTTGGGTCTCTGAGAGCACCTTCAATCTGGCTCCTGTGTACTCCCCCCCACTTTTCTAGACTTCCGACTTCCCAGCTCCAGCCATTTCAGGCTCATCTTGCATTTCATCCGCGTCTATTTTCAGTCAGCTCTTTCCTCAGCATCCTTGACTGGATGCTAGTAACTAGAAGTAAAGAAGGACCTGGACGTGCTCCTTAGCTTTCAGGAGTCTCACTGCAGAGAGCTGGGGACTGTGTATGTATGTGATATATGTGTATGTGTGTGCATGTGTGGCGTATGTATGTGATATGTGTGTATGTGTATGCATGTGTGGCGTATGTATGTGATATATGTGTGTGTGTGCATGTGTGGCGTATGTATGTGATATGTGTGTATGTGTGTGCATGTGTGGCGTACGTATGTGATATGTGTGATATGTGTGTATGTGTGTGCATGTGTGGCGTATGTATGTGATATATGTGTATGTGTGTGCATGTGTGGCGTATGTATGTGATATGTGTGTATGTGTGTGCATGCATGCCCGTGTATGATATGCACACGTGTGGTGTATGTTTGTGTGTGTTCTGTGTGTGTATGTATCGTGGTCATGCATGTGTTGTATGTGTGTGAATGCCTGTGTGTGATGAATGTGTGTGTATACACACTCACACAACACTCATTCCCGGCTCTACCCTCACATGCTGTCGGGGAGGAGCTCAGATGGCTCCTCCACTTCTAACTCAGCCCCATGAGTCCACTCTCCTTTTCTCCCTTTCTCTCTCCAGACCTCCTTCCTCTGACATTGAAAAGCTAGACTCCCGTTATTGACATATTGACTTACTGGATCAATCCTCCTGCATGTAACCAGTCTCCCTGGGTCCCCGCCTCCTGCACCATGTACATGTTTTGTCACTCTGTCACCCTGGACTAGATAGCTTCCCAAGTGGCCTTCCTCCTCCTCCATCTTAAAGGGCCCTCTTTCTCTCTAGGGTACCGCTGTCCCACTCAGAGCAGGGGAAGGCCTCCATTCCCAAATTGGTGTCAGATGTCCAGGCTGGGCCACTGTCCCCATCCCACACTGCCCTCCCCGCAGCATCTAGTTTGTTCAGCCCCAGCTCATCCATTTCATGTTCTGGATTTTTATGGCTTATGCTTGGTTCTGTTTGGTCTCATGCTTAACTGAAACAAGGCCTATGAAGGCTAGTCTGCTCTCACCAACCCCCCTAAAAAGCAGCTACCCCTGTGTCTCAGGCATGCCCCGCCCCCCCATATACACTGGACCAGCAAGGGACCACCAGGTCTAATGGCCTTCATTTCTTCCTCCCCAGAAGTTAGACTAGGTAGGTGGGGTTGCCATGTCCCCTGCACCAGCTTACTCAGCCTTGGCATGTGTCCTCGATAGAGGACAGCTTGACTTGCATGAGTGCTTCCATGGAGATGACTTAGAAATGCCGTCACCACCAGTTGTACGAGTGTCGGGAGTGTGGGCGGTGGGCCATAAATAACAACACGCACACAAAATACCTGGCACACGGAATCAGAGTGTGGCTCCCTCTCCACCCCCGTGTGGCTCCTGGGGTGGGTTTTATTCACATGGAGGCACACACCTACAGGAAGCCACCTGCACAGACGGGCCACCTTCACGTGCCTCGATCCACACATGGCCCCCATATGTTTCAGTCTCTTTTCTCTGACTTAACCACCAGCAATTACTGTTTCCTCCATGACAGAAACTGGGGGTGGGGGACACTGAAAAAATGCTTCAGAAAGTCCCCTCATTTGTGAAGACTGACACCAGGCTAGAGATAGAAGTTCTGTAATTCTGTAAACAAACAAACAAAATATATAATCCATTTACTCTCCAGAAACCCAAAGGGAAAAGATTTATCTCTCTGTCTTCTTCACCTTGTACATGTCCCTCAGGGTACCTGTCACAGGTGGAAGAGATCTTAAGGACAGCTGATGAAACACAGTGGCAGTGGACACAGGGTCCACAGTCTAACTCACAACGCCTCTACTGCATGATTTTACACTGAAGAGCAAACTGCTCTACAGAGGAGGTGTGCTGAGGTATGGTTATATGGTTAGAGATGAGAAATGAGGCAGGTCACATGTCAAGCCCACGGCCATACATATATTAGGTACACAGATACTAGCTATATTATTATTTCAAACTGACAATGTAGAGAGCTGATGTCGCTGTAGTTGTAAGTCAATTACATGTCGGGCACTGTAGGATTGATCAACAAGCCCTCACTGCCAAGAACCTGGGCTTGTGTGGTCATCAGAAAGTACTTCTTCTCAGTGAGGTGAATTCTACTGCCCTGCCACTCTCCTGAAGTTCTGTTTCTTTTCCTTCGGACCACAGAAGCCAAGGAATTGTCTCTGCTCACACACCACCAGGCATTCCTCCTAGCTTCTCTCTGACTGTGCTTCAGAGGGCCTTGGATGAGTCCCTTTCTTTTGGACCAGACACACGGTGCACTGTCATTTCCACTGACGCCTTGGCAGATACCGCATCATGTGACTTCTGGCTGTCGGTCAGTGGCTGTGTGTGAGGAGGTGGTCTCCTCACAGGCTGCCAGCAGGCATTGTCTCCTAAGCTAAACCTACCTGATAGATGCTTTGCACCTAACTGAGAGACAGGCTGTTTTAAAAAATGTAAACATCAGTGTTGCTCAATTTGGTCTTTACTACAAACTGCCAAGATTCTCCCATTAGTCCCTTGTCTGAGGTCCTGGCTCCAGGCAGCATGCTAGCTGCATGTTTGGTAGCATCCCATGGTGAACGTGGATGTCTCTACAGTACAGCTACACTCACCTACATAATGATCAGCCCTGGAATGCACTCATGGGACTGTTTGTGAACCTGCATGATAACTTGTCATTGACTCCTTTAGGATGCCATTGGACTGACACTTGGCTTTCTTTCTCCTTCTTGGGACAATGCAAGGGCTAACCATGAATCACAGTCATCTGGACAAATTCGGCTGGCCATCTTAGATGAGTGTCTGTGTGTGCCTCAGTTTCTTCTTGTATGAAATGAGAACCACAGTAATTCAGACCTCGTGGTGTCACCGTGGGGATCAGGTGATGACTTTTATAAAGCTGCCACAGCCTGGAGCAGCTCTTTATATGATCCTGCAAACCCATGTGACATTCAACAGGTCCGAGGAAAGGATGTAGTCACTTCAGTGACTACACTTCAGTGGCTTGAACTTGGTCCTCAGGCCCTTTTACGACCCCCACCCCCCATATAGTCAAATTCTAAGGACCATGTTTTCATCCCTTGGAGAACCAGTCAGGTTTCTCTCTCTAGCACACCACTGTATGAAACAGAACAGTGCTGGTGGGCAGGCAGCTACCAGTACCTGTTAGCCATTGTTACTATTATTTCATTTATTAACTTGACAAATAACGCTGTCAAAAGAAGAAATGAGATTAATCACGTAAAACTGTTTTGGATGAACCTGTACCACTAGCTCCTGGCAATTGCCTCTCCTTTTCCTAACTGCAGTGAAATGATCCATTAGTGATTTCATTGATTCAGCCCTTCGAGCATTATTGTCCCATATGCCAGGCCCCGTGCTAGGTATTAAAGGAGTTAACCGTGTGACTAGGAAAACAAAATCCATTGCTGTCATGAAGCTTCCAGCCTCACCGAGATGAAGGACCACAAAAGCGGTGAATAGAGACTACTGTGTAATTAGAAGTCGTGAATGTGCTTAGAAAAAAAAACAAAACAAAACAGGTGGGGAGACTGGGGGCTGCACATCAGTACGGACAGTCATGGGGGTGTGTGACAGCAGCTCGCATGCTTGCGTCTTCACCCTGCCTGGAGTGGTCTCCCTCCCCCGATCGGCTGTGGGGTGGGTGGCTGGGGGTTACACCCTAGTCATCAGCAGGCACTATAATTCAGGACTCCTTCCTTCATTCCGAAACTCCTCCCTTCTCCCGATCTCCCCCTTTCCCTATGTTCCCGATTCCCTTCCGGATTGTTAAGCTTTGACAATCACTGATTGTAAAGGAACACTTTCGGAAGAGAGGGCTTTGGGGCAGACTCGAGGGAGTTAGAGCCGAGGCCAGTCATGCTGAGGGGACAGGACAAGCAGTTTACCTGGGGTGGGGGGGACAATGTACAGTTGCCACTCAATGTCCATGGAAGGTTGGTTCTGAGAACCCCCTGAGGATACCAAGACTCAAGTCCCTTTAATACAATGGCATAAAATTTGTATGTAGACTTTGAATGTTACCTGTGCATATCCTCTACATTAAATCCTCTCCACATTCCTTTGAACATCTAATGCCATGGAAACACTATGTAAATAGTTGTTATATGATGCAGCCTGGGGAATAAAGACAACAAACAACCATGCTCAGTTCAGACACCGCTTGCCTTTCAAATCTTCTTGATACCCTGGTGGTCCAATCTGAGGATGCAAAGCCTCCAGAGGTAGAGGGCCATCTGTGTAAATCCCCTGAAGTGTGGGACATTTTCTCTCTGTCCCTCGCTGGCTTCTGGTCTGGTAGTTGAGTGAGAATCAGACTTGGGGATGGTATTCTGAATGCCTGAGCCCAGTGGAAACCTTTCTTCTGGATACAATTTCTTTCTCAGTAACTGTGTGGGCCAGGGCTGCAGGCACCTGTCCTTGGCCAGTGTGTTGGGAGTTAAGCCGACTAGACCCTCCCAGTACTTCTCAGTGTTCAGGGATGACTTGGGTTAGATAGAAACTGTCAGATGACTTTGATGGAGAGAGCACTATGGTGGGTGCTGTCCCCTTAGAAAAGGCCTCTGGCTAGAGCCGACAGGTCTTCAGAGCCCCAGGTTAGCACACTGGTCCCCCAAGTCCTGCAGAGATGCCCCAGGAGAGGGCTAGATGCTCAAGCTCTCAGTTCTCAAATGAACAGGGATTTGGACCAGGAGAGGGTACCATTTTGCTGTATGCAGTGCACTGGGGCTGTGTGGCATCCAGGGCTCACCAATGCCACTTGTAATAAAATCTGTTGGTGCAGAGCCACTAAATATGCAAATGAAGCTTCTGATGGTTTCTGTCTCCATCACCAGTGCACTGTGGTGTGCAGGCTGTGATTCTGTGTGAGAGAGATTTATTGAGTACCTGGGCTCTGGAGAACACGGTCCAAGAGGCAAGGTATGGGTTGATGCTAAGGAAGATTGGTAGTTCCGACCAAGCATCACTTCCCACCTTTATTCTGTCTTTCCCTCATTTGCTCATGTGAGCAGGCTTGAGAAAGACAGGACAGCCCTTCCCTTCTCCAGCTTCTTTCCTTTCCACCTCTCAGGTATTTGCTCGATGTACACACTATCCCAGGGGGTGGAAGGTCAGAAGCAATCATACATTCACAAGGTAGGGGCAGGAGCCTCAGTGAGTCTGTGTGAGCTGCTCAGGTGAGCCAGTGGGCCTGGCTTTGACTCTATAACTTGACTCTTCTAGACCCCAGGTCTGTTTTTAGGCAGATGAAAGCAGCCACATTGTCTCTGGGAGAATGGTTAAGTTCATGTGAAATCACTCTTCAAGCTGCATTTCAAATATTGATCATTTTTTACTAGTATAATTAAGACTGGTTTGCAGCTCTTTGGTCTTTTAAACTAATGCCCAGATTTTTCTTGTTTGTTTTTAATTGCTTACTCGTCTATCCATCCATGTGAGAAGGTGTTTAGAATGTCTGTGGAGAGACTAGTGCTCTGCCAGATATTGGAAATGGGAAGCCAAGATAGGCCACTCAGAGAGGGTGTCATGGGCGGACACCTAGCAGCATCATGGTGACTGTAGGTGTTACTCTCAAAAACAGGAGAATAAGCAAAGTACACAGAGAGAGGGGTTCTGGTGTGGGTACAGTGACAGATTGGGGGGCTTCATGACTCATAATGCATTTCCTGTCCTGGGGAATATGACCTTACTGCTCATTTTTCCATGGGACAGAATTAGCTCTTGGACAAGCAGGATGGCTCATACCTATAGTCAAGCATTTACAAGGTTGAAAGGCAGGAGGTTCCCTATAAGTCTGAGGCTAATCCAGGATTCATAATGAGTTCCAGACCAGCCCGGGGTTCCATATCTAAAGACCAAAACAGTGAGTTAATAAAAATAAAAACAAATAGATAATTAAAATAAAATTAAATGACAGATCGTGAACTCCAGGCCTTGTGGGGCCATCTAATTTTGATGGATACATTGAAATCCCAAATCAGGTTAGGATGTCCAAATTTACTTTGTAATAACGACTCAAATAAAAAAAGGGAAAAAATCCCATTAAAAGCACAACAATGGAATTCTGGTTGTCTAATTTTCCAACTGAAGCCACAGGGTAAAAGCTCCCAAGTTAGAACCTATGGCTCCCTGTGGAACATTTAGCTATGATTAATCACTGTGAAATTTATGAGCCAGGGTCCTGTCACAGTTAGTCAAACAAACTTTCCATCATACTTATGGCCTGAAAACACAGCTCCAGATAGTGACCTCAAAGCCACCTTGAGCTGATGCTGCCCTAGTGGTGTGGGGTCCAGACTGGGCAAGCGGAGTTGCAGCCTAGCTGCTCTGAGCCTTGGGGACACTAGCTTCTACCCCTCAAAAGGCCTCTCTGTGGAGAAGGGAAATAGAGCTCACAGTCCTGTGAGCCAGCCTCATGCTCTATGCCAGCCAATAACCCCAAGCAGCCAACATATGGCCTGTCACAGGAGGCCACATCTTACTGCTTGTGAAATTAAACATGGATGTTGAGTTGTTACAGGTGTTGGCTATAGACATCAAGACAGTGTCTCTGGTGACTTGGGTATGGATCTGGTTACTTTCCCCACAGTTGTGACAAGATCCCTGACACAGGCAACTTAAGGAGGAAAGAGTTTATGACTCATAGTTCCAGGATGACCTCCATCAGGGCAGGGAAGGCATGGCAGCAGAATAAGGTCATTTGCAGCTGCAGTCAGGAAGCAGAGGGCGATGAATGCAGATGTTCTTTCTCCCTGCTGTCCACTAGGGAACCCGTAGGATAGGACTGCCCACATTCCTCTTCCTTAAACAATTCTGCAAACATCCTCATAGACACACCCAGAGGTGTGGTTCCATGCTGATTCTGAATCTGGTCAAATATATGATGAAGCTATGGGAAACAGATGATGTGTTCTATTAGTCTAGTCTGATAAACACGTGTATGGAATATTCCTTGGATGACTTCCCTGTTCCCTGGTTCCCTATGTTGGCTTTCTTATTCATTCATTAGCTCCTGCATTCTGATCAGTATGGGTTATAATAGATAAGTAAGTATGCAGATAGGTAGACAACTTGGAGAGAACATAGACATCAGGTGATGGTTAATACTGACTGTCAACTTGACCTAGGAGACAATCTCTGGGCATGTCTATGAGGGAGTTTCTATATTAGATTAATTGATGTGGGAAGACCCATCTTAAGTGCGGCCAACACCATCCTATGGGCCAGGATTCAGTATTGGATAAAAAGAGAAAATCAACTAAAAACCAGTGTTCATCTCTCTGATTCCCCACTGCAGATGCAATGTAACCAGCTGCCTCACGTTCCTGCTTTCATGACTTCCTGTAAATGGACTATGCCCCTAAACTGTGAGCCAAAAATAAACCCTTTCTTCCTTAAGTAGTTTCCTTCTCGAAGTATTTCTAGGCTCATCCTAGCTGGAACCTTGCATTAAGTACCCAGCGTGGGGCTATACGATCCCAGAGACAGAAAGGAGTCTTATCTAGGGCCAAATGGAGTTCATGCCATATTTACAAGACAGCAAAGTAAGCCAAAGCTGTACAGCTGTATATAAGCGTTAGGAGATGTACAAAGAAAATACAAAAAGGAAGGCCATTAGACAGTGTAAAACTGTTGACAAAAATAAAACAAGCCAGGCTTTGCAAGCTGTTAGTTAGGCAGAAGGGCATGAGTGTGCTTTTTGGCTCTTTTTCAGGATAAGAAATAAATTAGGGACTATGTGGGCACTTTCCAAAGCCCTTGATTTTGTCCCCTTGTGAATTCTCAAGGTGTGCCATGGTAAACCCTTCTCTTTGCTGAATTCTTTCTTTGTGGTCTCAGGTGCCCCCAAAACCGCAACCCATTTTCTCTTGTTAAGACCGCCAGAGAGCCAGGGGTACTGTTTGCCATGGCATGGCTTAACGCTTGTCTCTCTCACTTGTTTCAAAATTTTTGGAGAAGTCCGGCCTTCCTTTGCTCTTCCTTCTTGGGGATAGGGGTCACAAATGATGACCAGGCAGAGCACATAGGCCTCTGTGGTACATGATGAGGGTAGGTGGATGTGAGTAGTGTCTGACACTTATAAAATCTGATTAAGCCTTGATTAAGCAGGGGGTGGAGAGGGAGCCACCATCAGGAGCTGTTGATGGTGCCCTTAACTATGAAGGCACTAAACAAAGGCCCTGGCCTGTGTGCCCTTTGCTGTAGATGAGCCTCCAGTCCAAATTAATTGCCTTGGATTCAAGACAGACATGGTTTATTTGGTTTGTGACTCTGAGGTCTGTTCAGTTTTATTAGCGTGATTTTTCCAGGGACTGTCACAGAAGGAGGGTTTCAGAGCACCAAAGTGTGTGACCTTTCAGTAGAGATGTTAAGAAGGGACCAGGCAACTGGTACAATACCCTTCCAGTGTCACAGCAGACCCTAAGGTCACTTTTTTCCGCTCCATCTGTGCATCAAAGAATACAAAAATCATGTGTCCTTCTGGATCAGCTAATCAAAAATTCAACTAAGACCATTCTCCTGCTTCCATGGGATGGGAAGTCACTTCTCACAGAGAGGGGGGGCTCTATCCTTTTCTCTTCTCCATATAGTGTTAAATAAGGAACATGTCTGCTATGTCTACCTTCTATTGAGCCTTGTCTACAGGACTGGCACTTCCTAGGTATTGTTTCATTTCCTCAACACAGCCAGCCTGACAAAGACCTCATGCTCTCTGGTATTCTTTGGGGAACTGGATGGGAATTGTGTGGCCAATGTGATGTGTGTAAAATCAGACAGTTAATTAGAAGACCCAGCATTTAACCCTGGGTTTCTCTGTCTGCTGAGTCCATGGTCTTGTCAAAACACCAATTTGCCTCCTTCACAGACATTCGATGGGCACCCACTGAATACAGGGCATTGGCTGTGCACAGATGCAAGAGCAACACACGCAGTGTCCTTTGCGCAATTCAGGTCTGAGTTGTCATGGTAACCTCACACGGAGCAGGGAGTGCACAGTAGGGCAGTTACAGTCCCATTCTATCTGACCTGGACTCTGTTTCCATGGCCATCACCTCACCCTGAGACCTCAGTTTCCTTCGCTGTACAAGAAGGCGACGATAACAATACACTTAGTTCTGAAGGCAGATGGCATGACACAGTGTACTCTGCCGGCTTGGGACCGAGTCGAATGCGCAGTAAGTGTCCAGGACCTTTGATGAGGGACACACTCAAGCAGCTGCTTTCAAAGACCTTAGCGTGTTCAGTAACCAATAGGCTCCTCTGTTGGAGGATAAGGTAAGTCACACCCTAAAAGCTGGAATCGAGTGGGGCTCAAAACTCAGCAGTCCGGCAGCAAGGATCCCACGGTGCCAAAGGGTCCTGGCACAGCATGGCTCTGGGTTCTTGTTTTCTAGTCATTACCATATTTAAGGGCAAAGTGGAGGAGGTGGAGCTGCCTGTGGACAAGGTAGACATCATTATCAGTGAGTGGATGGGCTACTGTCTGTTCTACGAGTCCATGCTCAACACCGTGATCTTCGCCAGGGACAAGTGGTTGGTGAGTGGTCCGCATGCTGCCCCCACATTATTTGGGTGGCTGTCTCGCCACACTTCCCATCGCCTCCCACCTGGGAGGAGCATGAGACTTCCAGAGAGGAAGGGTCTAGAAGACCACTGTCTTGTGGCCCTCTCTTCAGAGCACAGCTGCTTCAGGGGAACGAGTGGTCAACCCTGGTCCAACACGCTTAGCTGTCAGACTGTATAACCATAGCCGGTCTAACTCTGTCCCCTCTGGCTAGAGCAGCAACCCATTTTCTCTTGTTAAGACCGCCAGAGAGCCGGGGGTACTGTTTGCCAAGGCTTGGCCCGAACCACAGGCTGGCTCTCCGCCCCTCCTTGATTTGCCTTTTGCACCCCGCTTGTCCTGTCAGCTCCACCCGGGCTCCTAAGATTCCCCCAGCTTAGGATGTGTAACTGGCATGTCCAGCCAAGCTGGTCCGTCCACTAAGTGAGAGATGCTGGCAAGGGGGTGCTTGTCTGGTGACTCTATGTGCAGTTCAAAATGTGATGTCTTTGTCAGGTGAATAGATTACGAGACCCATTTCCCCACAATTCATCAACAGAAACCTGGAGGGCTTATGTTTCCAGACCGGGCAGCTTTATACGTGGTAGCAATTGAAGACAGACAGTACAAGGACTTCAAAATCCACTGTAAGTCACCTTACGGGGTTCTTTGTTGCATTTCTGTTGTGTACTGGGGGGTGAGAGAAACTTCACGGTGGACAGCTGGTGTCCTGGGAAGGTTTATCTGTGACCCCTCTGGGTTATTCTATGGAGTCTTTCTCACTATCCCCGAGAGGGGGAGGTCTACAGAGAATACGTGAACAGTGTAGCTGGTGAAAGGTAACACATCTGGGAAGTGAGAATGGACCATGGAAATGGGGTAGCAGGAGTTGTGTTTGTGCATCGAACAGCAAGGCAGGTGGCTTGTAGTGTCAGGCCAGATGTGGCAGGTCTCACATCAAGCCAACCATTTTGAAACATGCCTCCATGCCTATCAAGTTGGTCAAAATCACTACGAGTCTGTGTCACATTTGGTAAAATATGGATTCTTCTCTGAGGTTCCTTTAAGGATATGTGCGATGAGGTGGGGAGGAGTAGAGACTCTCAATCAGATAGTGTGTGTGTGAGAGAGAGAGAGTGTGTGTGTGTGTGTGTGTGTGTGTGTGTGTGTGTGTGTGTGTGTGAGTGTGTGTGACAGAGGCTCATATGTAAATATGTATCCATGATGTCTTACAAGTTAGGATAGTGTCTTCTCTCAGGCCAAATGGCTCAGTGTAGGTACATTCCTATAGCCCAACACTCCGGAGGCCAAAGTAGGAAGATAGTAAGTTTGAAGCTAGCCTGGGCTACACAGCAAGACATCCTATTTCTCTCCTTACCCAACTCCAAACAAAATCAAGTGTGGTAGCTCATTTCTGTAATCGCAGCATTTAGGAGGCTGAGACTGGAGGATTAACTCAAGTTCAATATCAGCCTGGGCTACAGAATAAGGCCCAGTCTCAAAATAAAACAAGACAAAAACAAACTAAAACAAGAAAAACATACCTTTGCCAATATTTTATCTAGCTCTAAAGGACCATTTTATTCTATTTCATTTTAAAAGTTACATTCTTAGTGGATGGGTCTGGTGTTTGGTAGAACGATATCCAGTGTATTTCTGTCAGGTGAGACATGCCCATGCCACCTGGAACTGCAGATGGCGATGGAGCAAAGAGCCCTTTAACCAATCAGCACACCAGCATTCAAAAACAGAAACAGGAGGTAGGAGCTCTTAAGATGCACAGCCACCAGTGTGTCCAGGTTCACACCCCGGGTTGCTTACTCCTGCTTGGAGAGGTGGCTGTGGAGGGTTCACACACTCTTCTGGAAGCTGAAGGTCGAAGAGTGAAGCTTGGAGTCAAAGTTCAGAAGTGGAAATGAATGAGTGCCATGAAGCTCCATGCCTTGGAGCCCTTCTAGGTCACCGTGATTGCTAATATTTGACCTCAAGAAAGGAGGACACAGGTCTCTAAATGAAAGTCAGGAGGTGTGGGGTGACTTGGGCGAACACTTTGACTCCTGCCAAGCCCAGGGTTCTAAATGTGGGCATTGCCATTCACTGACTGAGTAACCTTGAGCCTGTTACCTGACTTTGGGCCCCAGTGAGAGGTGATGCCCTCAATCCCAGTGACTTGAAAAGACTAAATCAAATGATATATGCCAAAGAACACCACTGTTTGTGGAGCGTGTAGGAATAGGCCAGGTTTAGCCTATGAGGGAGTAAACCAGCATCTTGTTCTGCTCCAGGCTCTGCAAACTTGCTAGCTGGCCTCTGGTGGCTTGGAATATGGGCCGTGCATCTCCCCATAGAAGACTGAAGAAGCCACTGAGCAGTGAACAGTAGTCAAGTGTGTGAAAATAGAATGCAGATCACCCCAGAACAATACTGTGGAGCTTGTGAGGAGTAATTGCCCTGAGCAGTGTGTGTGGAGAGAACATTCCAGCACACTCTTCACACACACACTACTTAAATATTTATCGAGCTCCTAGGAAAGCTCTTTATGGAGCTGCCTTCTAGTTTCCAGAACAAAGCCACCTCCTCCCCACTTTTCTCCCTGGAACCTGTTGGGAGCCCTTGGAGCAGGCACATTGCAATGAGCCATTCTGAACCCATTAGAGGAAAGGACAGTGGCTGCTACTTAGGGGACAGCCCAGAACTGGAGAGCATGTAATTTATTCTTGTGGTTCCTATTGCGGCCTTTACAGCTCTGGCAAAGGGAAAAGCAAATTAACACTCAAACAAACAAAAACTGAACAAAACCATAAGTCAGGCCCCATCTTTTCCTTATAAAGTATTTACCTTGGAGTATCCTTTTAAAAAGGCTGACGCTATAGTTCTGTGGTAGAGTACTTAGTTGGCTCCAACCGCCAGCACCACAGGGGGGGAAAAAAAAAGCAACATCAAACATCAAAATCCCTAAATTCCCAAAGAACAAGATTCTAACATTTATATTTTATTTAGGACACGGTTAAGTTTTCTACTTAAATGTTTTTCTTTCAAAGACACATTTTTAGCTAAAGGAAACAGGCCCATTTAGAGAAACGTGTTTGAACAACAGCTTTTGGTTGCTGGTTGCCAAGGGAACAGTTACAGGCAAATTTCAATTGGCCCAAGAACCACAGGAACAACGTGAATGTGGGGCTTGTCCAGCCCTACAGAAAGTAAACTGTTGAGGTTGAAAGCTTTCTTTCCCATCACCTGTCCCCTCTCCTGCCCCTCGCAGCCAATCTCAGCCATGAGCATACAACATAGTATAGACCCTGTCCTTTCTCTATTGTCCAGTTAAAGGGAACCTGGCTGGCAGAAAGGACCAGGTGCCTGACCTGCACTGGCTCAGGGTGTGCTTGTTTTGTTGGACAAAGCAAGGAATAACACATCAGAGAAATGTGCAGCCGTGTTTGAAAGAGGGACAATCAACAAAAGCCAGGCCCTACTGCAAAGGAGACTTACAGTCTCTAAGTTGGCTTGTATATCCCTGCCACAAATCACCCAATACTAGACTCTCCTACCTGTTGAGAAGGAAGGCCTGGTGTAGAGGCAGCTGTATTGCAGTCAGAGGGCTGCAGGCTGTCTCTCAGAGGGCTGGGGTCCACCTGGTTTTTCCACTCTCTACCCCTTACTTCCAGAGCATTGCTCTTAGACCTGTATGTTTTTATGTGAGGTCTCTTCCCCAGTGTTCACTTTGCTACTGGCAGCCTAAAACACATGAGGGCATGATAAACGCCTTCAGTTCTTTACAGTGAGGCTATACGTGGGACCCTGAGGCACCCCTGTTTTCCTCCGGAGGCATTCTGAGCCAGTAATCCTGGCCTTCGGCCCTCACAGAGAAACTCAGGTCTTTCTGGCCAGAGAGAAGAGGGTCAGGAGCTGCCCTTTCCAATGTGTATTCTGTTTGTTTCCAAGGAATTTATATTTGTTTCTTTGGTTGTTTTTGAGCTTCTTATGCATATGTCTTTCTGATATGCATCATGCATCTCTCTCTCTCTCTCTCTCTCTCTCTCTCTCTCTCTCTCTCTCTCCCCTCCCACTCTCAGATTTTACTTAGATTTCTCTGGATGTGTTTTCCTCATATGCATCCAGATTGGGGTTAAAATACGGCACTTGGATCTATAGGTTGATTATCTCATCCATCATCCATACAAATGTGTATGTCTCTCTGTCTCATCTTCCTCATCCTCAAGGAGTTTCATTAAAAAATGTGTTTGATATTATGCTATAGCCGTTTTTCCTCACTGTGTTTAATTTTGGGTTATTTTTATGAACCAGTTTTTAGGTTTATTATTGTTTCCTCAGTGTGTCCATCCATTCCCCTAACAGGCTGATTCCAGGAACTCTTCTCTGATAGCATGAGTCTCCTTTGGAGAATTTCATTGGCCTTTAAAGACATGTTCCTCTCTCCCTGATGAAGTCTCCTGCCCATCTGTTACATCACCTTTCCCTCCGGATTCCTTAATGTGTTTGTTGTAGTCACTCTATCGTCTCCATTGAGCAATTCCAACATCTGAGTTATGGCCCAGTCTGCCCTATTCCCTCTCTTTGGATGGTAGGTCGTATGTGTGCCCTTTTCAGTATCTTATAATTCTTCACTGCAACCAGACATTGTGTGTTAAACAGCAACACAGAGAGACAAAGGGTATTTATTCCCAGACAAGGGGCTTTTTCCTCTGATAGGCTTTTGGAATAGGGGCTTCAGTCAAACAGGCCTGCCGTCATGGGCTTTCAGGTTGCCTTAATAACATTTATTGTGATATATCACTGTCTGTTTGAGAATTAGTGTTAATGTATCACCAAAAGATTTTCAGGGCCCTCTGATGTTACTTTAGATAAATAATGGATGTTCTTCAACAGACAATGTATCCTTGCAACAGAAAATTAACATGCCTGGTTCACAGCCTCCTTTCTCTTTCACTTCCACCAAGAGAGCCCAGTGGGAAACGAATGGTGTTCTAGCATCATCTGGAATGCCTTTTAAAGTGCAGCCCCTGGGCTCTGACCAGAATCTCTAGGCAGGAGACTCAGGAGGCTGGACTTTCACAAACATGGTCATTCCATCAAGAGCTGGAAAACGTTCATGTTGCTTGATCATCTGAGATTTTTTTTCAGGTCCTAAATTGTGAACTTAAAAGTCTCATAGCATTTGTGAACCCTTTCCCAGCTACTGGGTCCCCTTCCATGTCCTTGGCACCCACAGCGTCTGGCACAGCCCAGGAGCTGCATTTTAAAAGGCATTCCAGATGATTCTAGAACACACAAACACTGAGCCGAACCCTTCCTTTCACAATAAGACTGGAGAAGAGGCTTGGTCTGCACAGGGCTGCTCAGCTTGGCGCTCAAACCACATAACGACAACTGCCACATGTTAAGGTCTTTCTTTGCACCTGGCACTGTCTCTGGCACTTTGGATATAGTGGTCCTTCAATGCTCATAAGGGCCCCAGGGAATAGCCATCATTATCACCAACAGCTCCATTTTAAAGAAAGAGACACCGAGGCTTAGAGAAACTCTAAGGCATATGAAGGCATAACTTCTTTATGCCTTCATAAAGACACACAGCAAACAAACAGAAGAGCTGATTTGCATCCCAAACACCCAGACCATCAACCATCACACATGCCATCTCTGAGGATTTTGTTGAACATTTGCATAGAGTTTTTCCTGGAGGGAGGGGTTACAGGGACTGAAAGAACGTGCGCGCGCAGCTGCGGATTTCTTAATGGAGGAGTTTAATCCTAAAGCAGCGGGCCTCAGTGCATGTGTCATCTGGGAAGAGAATGCATAGCTGCCAGATCCGACAAGGTGGTCTTCTTGTCTGTCTGTCTGTCTGTCTGTCTGTCTATCTATCTATCTATCTACCCATATATCTATTTTGGAGGCAGAGTCTTGTATAGGTAGGCTAGCTTTGAACTCACTGTATAGCTAAGGCTGGCCTTGAACTCTTGGATTTCCCACCTCTACCTCTGAGTGCTGGCATCAGAGCTGTCCACCACGCTTAGTTTTATGCAGTGCTGGAGATGGAAACCAGGCTTTCATCATGCCACACAAGCACTGTATCAGCTGAGCTGCTTCCCAGCCCCCACAATGTCAGTTTCAGCCAGGAGTTCGGGCAGCCGTCTCCTATGATTGAATGGGTCCTGCCCGGCATCTTCTCGGCAAGCAGGAACTCACCAGCCCTCGCCCTGGGGGAAATGATTGTTCTCTCTGCCTGCTTCCCTGCACCCCCACCCCCCACTCCAGAGATCTTTGTATACCTTAGAAAAGAACAGGGATTCTTTTCACTGGCCATTCACACCTCCCTCTTCCACACCCACGCTCTTCAACACACACAGGACCTGAATTCCCCAAGGCACCATTGGTGTGGTGAACACTAAAAAAAAAATTTACACTTAGTAAGATTTTAGACAAAGGCATCTTTACTTCAAAGCACTTATGAACCCTTCAGAATAAGCAGATATATAAGATCCAGCTTCCCAGGGACCAGAGCCTGCGCCCAGGCCCTCCTCTTGGGAGGGAGAACTTTGTATGCCTGGCTGTTGTTACACAGGGGCACAGCTGGAGGGTTAGGGGGACAGCTTGGCTCTTTTCCTAGCTCCATGTTGGTGTCACTGGGCTGGTGTGTGACTTTAGGTCAGGCTTTGTGTGTGAGCCAGATGCCAACTTATCCGGGCCAGTTTTCTCATCTGTAGCCTGGAGGTTGTTAGGTATCTTAGGCAAAGGTGCCTAATCCATAATAGCAGTTAGCCTCATCACTGAAGGGTTGTATTAAGCCATCAGACCCAAACTCACCAGCTCCTACACCCTAATTCTTCCTCCTCCCAAAGCATCTCATGAGTAGTCCAAGTGGCCCAGAAACTTGTAAGAATGGTTGCTTCCCCATCCCTCCCCACCCCCATAGGGTGTTATGGAGTGAACCCTCAGTGAGTGCTTTTTGCTTTTCAGACTGATGGCATGGGGGTAAGGTGAGCACCCTCTTGGACCCACCAGCTGAGCAAGCTGGGGTTCTGAGAAATCAGGGCAGGCGTCTGCCCAGTGCCCAGAGAGTAAGGTACTATGCCAGGACTCAAACCTGAGTCTGTTTCATTTATGAACCCGTGTTTCTCTCAGCTGCATTAATGGCCCCTATGGGACAGGAAGCTTGAGCAAAGGCCCAGAAACGGGAAGGTAATAAGCCTGGAAAGAGACAGCAAGCATGTGCCAGAGAAGTCAGAGGTCCTGTGTGTGTATGGGCCTTGCTGCCTTCTAGATGTGTGAACGTCCAGAAGTTTCCCAGACTCTCTGACCTCTGGCTGATCTCACAGAATGGGGCTTGCCTTTTCGAGAGGTGTGAATGACACAGCGTGAATGAGCAGTCAGTCACTGCAAGGCTCCCCTTGCAGGCCGGAGTGGTGCTTACAGTATTCTGATTGAAGGGAAGAGGGGCTTCACCCTGTACCCTTGTCTTAGGCAGACTGGACTGGAGCACCCGGGAGCTTGGGGGAGCTGGGGGTCCTACTGCCTGCCTTCATGCCTCACTCTGTTTCCTCAGGGTGGGAGAACGTCTATGGCTTTGACATGACCTGTATCCGAGATGTTGCCATGAAGGAGCCCCTGGTGGACATCGTGGACCCAAAGCAAGTGGTGACCAATGCCTGTTTAATAAAGGTCTGGAGATTCATCTGGGTTGGGCCTGGGTATGCAAAGGACCCAGCTGTGCCACTCTGGAAAGCCAAGTAATGTCAGTTCCTGCATAGCTCCCCACTGAGGAGGGCACCAAGGTCATCTTGGTCAGAGCCTGGTGACAAGTCAAAAGCTAGTGCTTTTACTAAGCAGAACTGTTGAAATGACTCCAGAGTGGCACTGCTGGAAGCGGGTCCCAAAGTGGTGGCCCTGGCAAACTGCTGGGAGGCAGGAGGAATGTGGGGACTTGGGATAGTAGGGCAATCCAGGGCTGAGTGTCCACCTTGGGATAGACCTCCTAGACCTCCAAGCACACATCAGCTTTGCATAGACAGAGCCTCCAGCCGTGTCCTGGAGCCTCCTCTTTGTCTGTCCTCTGAAATACTTTCTTGTAAGGGTTTCTTTGGTGTAGATGACTAACTAGTCAGAATCTTGAATCCATTCTTATTGTTAAATACCCAAACATAGCAAATTGCAAAGAGTAACCATAGGCATTGAACCCACTCCCACCACTTTTTCCACCCCAGCTCCTCCCAGGAGCTGCCACTGTTCAAGGCCAGTCCTCTTTCTATGTTTTATACTCCTATTGAAAGACCCCGGGATGCTCAGGCCCCCAGGATCTCAGCCCAGGACCGCAGTCACTCCAATCACCAGGCAGAGTCGAAAGCTTGATGCAAACTGCACGAGGCTTTATTGTAGTTGTTTAATGAGCTAACCCCATGTTACTCCAGTCTTTCACCCAGCCATGGCGGGTGGCTGGGAAAGACGGCTCGAAGCGTCTGCATAGAGATCTTATAGGGCAGCGTAAGGGGAGTGTCTAGGGGTACGCACAGGCTCAGGATTGGTGTGCCTCCAGGCTTGGAGGATTTGCCCTGTGTTGATTGGTCAACTGGTTGTTATGGCCCATAGGCCCTCCCAGGGTGGTTGCCATGCTCATTGCTGTACGCTTGTCTGTAAAGCACACCCAGAGCCGTAAAGCATAGCACCACCAGCTAACTTCTGATTGGTTCCTTGCCATGAGGCAGGCATCTGACCTCCTAGTGACCAAGACAAAGTCAGGCAAGTACGTGTTTGGCTGTTATGGCTGCCGAAACGGGGAGCTGGTCCCTTCACTATGTGTTAACTTACAAATGACGTTGAAACAGATACAACTGACATGTGACTACCTCTAGTATTTTGGGTTGAAAGACATCCACTTCATAGGATGCAAGTTCATTTTCTAGTATAAACCCATGGTATAAAGCCTCCTCAGCCCACCTGTCTCTCTCATTATACTGGGGCATCCTTGTCTGCTCTGGGACTGGACTTTCTAGCAGAAGTAAGGACCAATTCGTGGCCTCCAAAGTTGAAGGGAAGTTTCTGAAAGGCTGCTGTTTGCTCACACCAAGAACCACTCCCTTTTTTTGACAACGCAGGATCCACTGCAGCCCTTGGCCCTAACCATCCCTGTTGCACTGGGAAGGGCTATTTGGGAACGGTCTCACCTGATGACCCCCACTTTGCTGCATCCTGCCTACGAGGTCTGCTTCAGATCTGAGTCTTGACTTCTGATCTCACAGCACTCCTAGCTCATTGCTTCCCTGGTGCTGGCAGGAGGAAATACTCCCACCTCTTCCTATAAACCCCCACCCCTGAGACCTTTCCTTCTTGGAATTCTGAACAAGAGCAAGGAGAATGGAGGACGCTCACTCTCAGGGCACGACACACCCCTCAAAATTCAGAAGAAGAGCTGAGTCTTGTGGCTGAGGTCCTTAGTCTCTGTGTTCCAGCCTGCTAAGGGAGAAGGTAGAGTTCGAGGGGAGAATTCAGTTCAGTAGCCCGGCAGTAAATCGCTTGCCTAGCAAGCGATTCCAGGTGCAGAGCTCAATCCCCAGTTCCAAAAATAAACAAATAAATGGATTAATTTATTTATTAATTGATTTCAGAAGAGGTAGAAGGCAACTAGTGCTATTGAGTTTTCCAAAACAACACGTAGCAGTCGCTGCTGCCATCAGGCACCTGCGAGGAGCAGCTTTAGCTTGGAGATAAAGGGGCACTTAGGTTGCCTTCCGTCCTTGACAGAGTCCCATTGCAGTGTGGCCACTGTGTTCCTGTGTGTTGCCTGCTGGTGGCCTCACAGATCAGCTAGGTTCCCTCCCACCCTCAGCCCCCATGTGTCTCTTTTCCTTTCCCTCCTTTTCCTTCTTCCTAGATGGGTACCTCGGCAACAAGATCCTTTGCCACCAGGCTGTACTTGGGTGCATCTGTATGCCAAGCAGCCAGACTAGACAAGGAGGCTGGGGAAAGATGGGTGTTGTTTCTGTTCCTCCTTCAAACTCAGAAGTGCTCTGAAGATGTCTTGGAACCAGCGGCTTCACTCTGTGACGACGCCCCTTTGCCCACTTTGGCTGCCTCACTGTGACCCTCTTCCTATTAGCATTTTCTGAGATAGGATAGGGGACTGTTTGCCCCTGCAATGCTGGCTCCTGCCTCTCTCTGCCTCCCTCACCCCCCCCCCCGCCCCTGCAGCATCTCACTGTGCCTTCTGGGAAAACACTTGCCCTTCTTCACACACTTAATTGCTGTTTTCATAGCTATTAACACTGCCGAGTGTGACACTTTATTATAATTAAGACTCTGTTTTGACCAGACTTCTGCCTGGAGACATCTATTTGTGACATTATTGAGAGGTGGGGTAGCAGAGGCCAGGCGCTCTTCTGAAGCTCCTTCCCTGAGGGCCCCTGTGTTATCTGGGGTTGCCTGAGGCCAAGGCAGTGAATTTCCTTGAGGTCTCAAGGGTACAGATGAGAGACAAAGAACCCTTCCAGCCATAGTGCTTGGGCTCTGGGGCATCAGTGGTGATAACTGTGCCTGAGCTATGGACCAGGGCATGCACCTGAGCCCGGCCTTTTTGTCCCCAAAGCCCAGCCAGGTCTGATCCTATTCCCACAGAGGGGACCCGTCTGCCTCTACTGTCGTCACTTCAATGCACAGCTTCATTGCCCTTTGCCTGGAAGCCTTTTGTTTCCTCAGAGGCCCCCATTAAGATGCAAATGTCTCCAGGACCCATGGAACACTGTCAGCTAACACAAGACATGACAGATGACATTTGGTTGACGGATGGTCTGAGAGAGTGTCTGGAGATGGGATTCCTGATAGATGGTTTGCTTGGTGTGTGTGTGTGTGTGTGTGTGTGTGTGTGTGTGTGTGTGTGTGTGTGTGTGTAACCATGAATACAAGTTTGCTACTCAGCACTGGGAAACTCTAATGACTCCAGAGCAGGTTGTTGGGGCAAGGAAAGAAATCCTGAACATCAACAAAATCGTCTTGCCTTGGGTTTGCAGACTAGCATAGGGAAACATGAGGATACTTGAAGTAAATGGACTTCAAGATAAGAACCACCAATGGTCTTCCCTGATGTGTGGACTGCTGTTCGCTGTAATAACTGGCTGTTTGGGATTCTGTAAATTTGAAGGAAAGTTACTGATAAGAAAGTCTCTGCCAAGTATGGTGGGACACACATGTAACCCCAGCCCTAGGGAGGTAGAGGCCAGAGATCAGGGTTCAAGGCCAGGCTCATCTATTTAATGAGTTGGAGATCAGCCTGGTCTATGTGAGACGCTGTCTCAAAAAACAAAAACCAAACCAAACAAAACGAATCTGTGACTCCTATTTTTTGGAACTCCGTTACCCAGGAGATGTTAATGCTGCAGCTAATTATTATAAAATAGAAAGCGCTGTTTCCTCCAAAGAATGGGGAAGGTGGCAAAGGGCTACATTGCTGGAAGACCCTGGGGGATAGAGGAAAACCACTTCTCCTGGAGGACCAGAGACATGCAACAGCAGTCAGGCTAGAAAGTGAAACACAATTTTCACACAGCAGGGTGGCTTCATTCAGAGTGTCACTTGGAGCAAAGCCAGTGTGAAGCCAGCAACACATCGATGGCTGCAGAGTCTCCCAAATTAATGACTTTGGAATCAACTAAAGGGTGTGGACGTAGAAGCTTATTTAAGCTCCCAGTAAGTAATGTGTGCATTTGTGTTGATGTGTGTCTGTATGTGTATCTATGTGTGTGCGTGCGCATTCATATACGTGTATGTGGGTGCGTGTGTGCACATGTGTTTTGAAAGTGACGAAACAGAAAGGCAAGTAATAGATGGGGAAATTATCAAGATCTGGGTATAAGTCATAGGCAGTCTCTGAAGGTTGCAGACCAAGAGTGACACGGTTTGATGGTGAAAGAAAGCCCAGGAAGGAAGGAAGAATTCCAGGCAGGGAGACCTGTTCTGGGAGGATGGTGAGCCCACGCACCTGTTAGTGCTCAGTTATAACCAAGGACACACAAGATAGTGAAGTGTAGCTCCGGTCCCCAAAAGGAGCCATCCTGATGGCAGGGGCTGAGGAGGGAGGTGACCAGGCCCCTGAATAAGAGCCAGCAGTCAAGCTGGGCTGGTGGCTGAGGATCAAAAGATGCAGGGACTGTGAGAGGACCTGCACAAAGAGGCAGAAATGTCACCAAGTGCTTATGTACACCACCAGTCACTGCTCAGTTCCCCAAGGCATTCTCTGGAATTCTGGAGGTCCAGGGAACTTGCGGATGAAGTGTGGCTTGGAGGGACCACGAACACTGAGAAAGTCTGACATCTCCTCTAAAGTGATTTCCTACTTTGAAACAATGCTGGCACTCCAAGGCAGGGTCTCCACTGAAGGAGTGGGGTGGAGAGCAGACCTGAATGCAGACAGAACCCAGCAGCATTGGGGTGTCCAGCAGGAGGGTGAAGGGCCTCCATGTCAGATGGAGCAGAGGTTCACCTTGCCCTGGAGGTGGAAGTCAGGAAAAACAGCTGTGATCTCCCCACTGCCACTGAAGTTACCTGGACCCAGAAGGCACTGTATGGTGGTCAGAGGAGCAGCATCCCTGGGATGTCCACAAATGGCAAGGTGTCACTTATCAGGATGGATGGGATGCTTTATGCCATCTACAGTAGCTCCTCTGACCTAAGGTTCACCCTCCTGTTAGTTCTCATTCCCCATCTTTGGGCTCTAGAAACTAGGTAGTGTCCACCTCACGGAAGGCTCCTTCTGACCCTGCAACCCAGCTACTTGCCGCCAACTACTGCAGGGCTTCACTTTCTAACCCTGCATCCACCCTTTTCCTGGCTAGTCTGAGAGCATCACACCTTATCCAAGGGTCATGGTGGCTCACTCAGGTGCCATCAGGACTGAGACCAGCTTGGGTTCCATGACTCTATTTCTTCTTTACAAGTCCTATGACCTTTGCAATCCCTTTCCTTTTAATGATTCTAAGAACAAAAAGAGATGGGAGCCCTTTGCCCAGTGCCATTCTGTCTTTTCATGGGTCTTGTTGCTGGGTAATCTAGATCACTTCCTAGAGCCACCAGGCACACAGGTATCTGACTGTCTCTCCCAGAATCCCCCAAATAGTGGTTCTTGCTATACACTGCAACACCAGGGAAGTTCTTCTTTAAGTTTCTCCGGCATCTGCCTGGATGCCTCTTAAGTCCCCAGTAGGTTTTCCTGCCTCAGGCCAGCCAAGGAACAGCAGGTCACTCAGCATCCTCCACACACAGAAGAGCAGCACACAGAGAACCATCTCTCCGTTGCTCTCGCTCCCCATGCCACATCGATTTTCAGTCACTCTCCAGTCGAACTTGCGAGAATTATTAGTTCTTTGTGTTCTGCTTTCCCAGTCCAAACTGAGACTTCTCACCTTGTGATTTCCCCTCTTATTTATTTTTTAAACCTGTCCAGACTTGTTATAAATGGTCGGTGGAATTTCCTCCAGCCAGTTTATGCTTTAGTCCTGAGGCAACACTTAGTGTTCTTGACTTGGAGAACTCGAATAAAAAAAAAAAAAATGGTGGAGGCCAGGGAATGAGTCCTCTGATTCATGGGATCCCTGGAGGGCCCTGCTGTTTTGATTGAGTAGGTTTGTGTTGATTTCCCTTGCCACTCTCAGAATTTTCTCCCAGGTAATAAAGCAGCTGAGCATGGGTGAGGGAAGGTAGCAATGCTTGTCTGGCCACTGGAAGCCACTCTAGCTTGCTTTGGTGATGTGTGGTCACCTAGCTCACTCTTGTCTCAACCTTCAGCCCCTCTCTCCTCCTCCCCCAGAGGATGTATCTTCCTGGTTCAGTTCTGCTCAGATTTGGATTCAGTTCCATTCACACCATTCTCCAAGTATCCTTCACCTTAGAAAAAAATGGAGGAGGTAGCTGGAAGGGTGGTGGGTGGGTCTGGAAGTCACCCCAAAGTAGTGGCTAATCCATTTTCCCTAGGGGTGAGGCTACTGGGGCCTGGCATGACAGAGGTTGTGAGCCTGTGGCTTCTCTCCCCTCTGGGTTGCAGGAAGTGGACATTTACACTGTGAAGACGGAAGAGCTGAGCTTCACATCTGCCTTCTGCCTGCAGATACAGCGCAACGACTACGTCCATGCCCTCGTCACCTATTTTAATATCGAATTTACCAAGTGCCACAAGAAAATGGGCTTTTCTACAGGTGAGCTCTCCACTGGTTTTCTATCGCTCTCCCTCAGTGTTTTCTTGAGGCTTATGGGTGGAAACCAGGGCTGGCCTTAACTTGGACAGACATCAGTTTGGGCTCTGATTTGGCATCTCCATCTGATGAGAGGATGCAGTCTCCACTCTGTTGAGTTCCCAAGGAGAGGGTAAGCATGGTAGGGGTAGAACTTCGAGAGATGAGAGCTGGCATGGTGCCACCAGGAACTCACTCTGTCCTCCCCTTTGTTCTTCTATCCTTGTGATATAGTGACAGGATATAAGCTGAGCTCATTACAAAACAGCAAGAGGTACTTTTGAGGGTGAGAGTAGCCTGTGACCAAAGGGACCATTGTGAAGGAAGACACTTTGGAGGGGCAAGCATGGACAGTGCTCAGGGAGACCATCATGCTAGCTTAGATACTTAGATCTACCTCAAGCTGCTCCTTGCGTTTGAATGTTCATGTGTTGTCACTTGTGTGAGCACATGAGTATGGAGCTGTTCTTGTTTGTTTTCTGCTGCTGTGATAAATGCCATGGCCAAAACAACTTGGGGAGGAAACTTGGGGTTTATTTAATCCTACAGCTTATTGTTTATCACTGAGGGAAGCCCAGGCAAGAACACAGAGACAGGAACCCAAGGAACACTGCCTATTGGCTTACTCTCAGGTTCACATTTACACACACACACACACACACACACACACACACACACACACACACACACACATATATATATATATATATATATATATATATATATATATATATATTCCAGATACACCTGCCTAGGGATGGTTACCATCCACAGTGGCTGAGTCTTCCCACATCAATTAACAATGAAGAAAATACCTCATAGACATGCCCACAGGCCAATCAGATGGAGGCAATTTCTGGAAGTTCAGAATATCATGTCTTCATGATATTCTGGGGCCAGAGATAAACCTATATCTCATTGTTTTGACTAATAGTCCAAGTCTTGCTGTCTTCATTCCTGGGTTTACAAGCTGCTGATTAGGAAGGAGGGCTCATCCCCATTCACCCTCACCCTGCTCATATATAATGCCCGACTTAACGCTGGGCGAGGGCAAGGTAGGAGACATGGACTGGGTAAGGAGATTCCCTTTTGAAAATTTTAATTGATTAATATTATGATGTGTGTTGTGAATCATGAATGTGTGTGAGGGCTGGCTTGTGCATGTGGAGGCCAGAAGACAACATTTTGGAGTTGATTCTCTCCTTCTACCTTTGTGTGGGTTCCAGGGACCAAACTCAGGTCATTAGGCTTATATGGCAAGGATCTGCTGTTCCTTCTCACTGTGCCTGTCCTCTGGAGATTTTAAATATAGGTTTGTCTGATTATCATTTGTGAAAATATTCTGTGTGAGGGACAAGAAGAGCGTGGAGTTCCCGATAGAAGCCCTTTCTGGCCCCAGAACAACCTTTAGGCACAAGTGGGAGGTGTGTGCAGAGGTGGTAACCTCTATGCAAGACCACACATCTCTGTGTCTGTCTGGGCTATGAACTGGCCTCTCTCTTTCCTTCCTGCTTTTCCCACCTGCATCCATGCATCATTAAGTCTGTGGTTATGTTCCCAGAAGATGACTTTGACTATTATCTTTGTCTGCTTTCTGGTGCTATAGCATAACATTTGAGTAGGGGTAACATAGGAAGGGTAGAAATTTATTTGGCTCAAGCTTCTGGAGGTTGGCAAGTCCAAAAACATGGTGCTGGCATTAGCTTGGCATCTCATGAGGGTTCTGTGCTGCATTGTAACATGGCAGAGGGTGCCAGAGGAGAGACCAAGAAAGCCTGAGAGAGCTCCCCTAGACAGTAGCCCTCTCCTGTGATGTGATGGTTGAATAAGAATGGCCCCTAGAGGCTCATATATTTGAATGCTTAATCCTCAGGGAGTGAGTGGAACTTTTGGGGAAGGATTAGGAGGTGTGGCCTTGCTGGAGGAGCGTCACTGAGATTGAACTTGGAGCTTTCAAAAGCTCATACCAGGACCAGTCTGTCTTTCCTTCTGTCTGCCATCTGTGGATCAGGATGCAAAGCTCTGCTACTGCCCTAGCCCCCTGCCTGTCTGCTTTCCTCCATAATGGTCATGGACTCATCCCTGCAACCATAAGCAAGCCCCCGACTAAATGCTTCCTTTTGTAAGAGTTAAGAGCTAGAGTTGCCATGGTCATGGTGTCTCTTCACAGCAATAGAACGGTAACTAAGACACGTGATAACCCACAGGTTCATCCATCCGTGAGTGGATTTGTATATCACAAGGATAGACCCAATAACTCCTACCCCCCCAAAAGATTTCAGCTCTCAACATCGATGAACTCACTGAAGACCACATTTCCAACACACGAGCTTTGGGAGACACATTCAAGCCATGTCCTCTGTCTAGTCTGCCTTGAGGGGTGCCTCACTGCCGTTGGGCCTGGCAGGGGAGGGCTCCATGGCTTGGTCCTAGCCCTCTAGTGGGTCCTCAGACTTCTCCTTGATAGGCATGCCCAAGCTCTTTCCCATCACTCCCACCCACAGGACAGCCACTGTAAGCAACCTCCCGTGCCTTAGGCTCAGGGGACTTCATCCCTGGGCCATTGTTTCTGCATGTTCCTTTGGGATGTGACCCAGGAACAGGAGGGTCCTTTATCAGGGGGCTCTTATTACCCCTTTCTTTCTGTAATGGTCTGCTTGAGCTTCCAGGACAGAGGTCCAGAGGCTGACTGCTCTCCATATGAGTTCCTTCCTGGAAACTGTGAATGTGCCCTCAGGGGATGAGTAGGTGTGCTAGTGGCAGGAGGAATGTCCTAGCAGATATAACCACTTATTTCTTAGATATGTGGGGACAGAGATGCCCTTTTTCCTGTCGACAGGAGGCAGGAGCTTTTTTAGGCATATCCACCAGGCCAGGTGTGGATCTCTGTGAGTTTGAGGCCAACCTGGTCTACACAGTGATTTCCAGAGCAGCCAAGGATACAGAATGAGGCCTTGTCTCAAAGCAAACAAACAAGCAAAAAAAAAAATCTTGTCCAAATTCCAGAAAGTCTCCTAGATCTAATGCACAGCCTCTGACTACAAAGACTGATATCTCATCGACTTTATCATCTAGGCCAGACTGGTGCTCTCTTGGCCCTGGGAAAAACCAGAGTTCTCCCTGATCTGAGCCATTGCTGAGGGCATCCCTCCTTCAAGGGTCAGTAGGTGAGCTGAGCTCTTTTTCCCAGTGGGCTGGAGCACTCTGGAGGCAGATGCCAGATTCTTCTTGAACTTGAAGGATAAAGGGGATACAGTCTGGTCATGGAGAGGGGAGGGTAGTAGTCAGGGAGCCATAGTATCTAGCCCTGTCTCATCCATCTCCCAACAATGATAGCTCAGACCCTGCCCTGTGGGTGATGTGAGAGCCAGTGGCAATGGCACACTGGAAAAAGCTGTGGGTGTCTAAAGCCTGGCTCCTGACCCATGACTCTTACTAAGGCTTAATCTTTCCTTAAAGTGATTGACTTCTGGTCCCAGCAGCCAACTGAACTTCTGTCTAGAGTTGATCCCCTAGCTCTGTGGTGGCAGACTTGACCTTCTGATGGCCCTATGAGGAGGAGTCTTGGTTAAAGTTCAGCCCAGACTCAAAGCTGTTGCTTCTGGGCTTCCTGAAAGTGGCAAGGGCTTGAAGTATCTAACCCCAGGCTCAGTCCCCTGTCTGTTGACCATTTCCCTACCATTCCCCTACTCAAGCTGAAAGCCTGTGGTAAATCCAGGAGGAAGGCTCTCCTGTCTTTGAGTCATTAGCAAGCCATATTCCCTCTTCTTTGCACAGAACTCCACACAGCTGGGCTCAAGAAGGATGTTTGTAGGACTTAAAATCTTTGATCTTCATGTCTGGGCACAGTGATTCTCAAGGTCTGTGGACAATAGCCTCAGCATCCCTTGGATCCAGGAAGGCCTCACCCTAGAACCACAAATTCAGAAACTCTGAGGGTAGCCCAGCCTTCTGTGCCTTGGCACAACCTCTAGGTGGACATGCTTCCTACTCAAGTCTGAGAAGCCCTACCCCCAGGGAAGACCATCTTGAACTAGACAGTTGAGAATTCAGCTGAGCCTGACTCCCTTTTGGTAGGGCAAGCTCATCTCCTCACCAAGGCATGCCCTCTAAACTCACCAAGTCTTACGTGGTTTGTAAACTCTTACGCTGCTTGCTGAGAACCAGAGGAAACAATACGGTTGGTTAGTCTCTTAGCCCTCTTGTGGGGTTAGCACTAGTTTAGTCTGTCAAAGACTTTACTGGACCATGTGAACTTGGCAGTGGATTCTGCTCGGAGTCTTCACTCTGGCCACTGGCAGAATAATTTTTTTTTATTTTTAGGCTCATGAGTGCATAGAATTTGATAAATCCCAATGTTTGGTTCAAGACATACTGTCACGGCTTGAAAACCTATGCATGATTCACGTTGGGCTTATTTGTTTGTTAATATAATGAGTACTCATGAACTTACCACCTAACTCAATAACTAGGATGGAGATGAATTATTAACTAGAATGGAACTAAATTATTAACTACAATGCAAAGAGTAGCTGGAAACAAATTTATTATTATTTCTGTTGGAATGTAAGTTGTTGAGCAATACTTAATTAAAATATAAATAGCAGCTAAAATGGATGATGAATAAATGATATATGGTTATATTTATAATTAATAAATGTAAATAAACTAATTTGTATTCACAGAAGAGCTCCCTGTGAGCCCACCTCAGAACTTAGTGGCTTAGATGCTATTGGTATCTCTGAAATTTTTATCTAAATGTCCTATTTCTAGCTATCCCGCCCCTGAGGCACTATCCTAAATTAAGTATTCCTATGTCCTGGCTATGGTTAAAAAGAGTTTTCATACAACCATGCATGTGCAAAAAAACCAAGCTATTGGTTGTGGGAGTTTGTGGAAGCATTCCTGCCCTCCCCGGCAGGTGCCTCTCCCTGCTGGTGCCCCACTGAGTTTTCCATCTCAGACTCTGTGCAGCCAGCTCTGGGGGGTCCACTCAAAAACGCAAATCACATATTGTGTAACTTGCAAATGCTGCTGTTAATGGTTCTGGCTGCTTTACAGCATCAGGCAGAAGCATCCAAGGTTCCAGGCTCTGCCAGCCAGGGGCACAGCTGTCCCTGTCCTGTTGATCTCATCCTCTGTGAGGGTGGGAGGAGATGCTGCCATGCAGTCCAGGAAAGATGTGAGGTGGTGGAAGGCGGTGGCCCTAAGGGAAGCTGGCTTCAAATATCCAGTTTTTCCAAGGTAGGATGACAATCACCAGAGATGCCCTTGAGCTTGTGACTTTGTGGGTCTCAGGCAGCCTCTTTCCCAATTTGTCATCCCATGGCACTGAGTCATTTTGCAGGTTAAAGAAGCCTCTGTGCATGGTCTTTAATTTCCAAGAAGCTCACTAGGCAAATGCAGCTCTAAGTGCATAGCTAGAAAACTTACAAAGAAATACTAACTGCTTCACCGCTTGGAAGTGAAACAGGAAGCTGAGTTCTCTTCCCCAAAGCACAGGAGGATAATTTCACCAGAGGCCCCTCCCAATGGCTCACATGGCTCCCTGTGTTTCCACTCTTCACCCAGGATCATAGCTCCCACGGTGCTGCTTGCACCTTCCCCTGCTTGCCCGGTGGTCTTCTAAGGGTGTAGGATCTACAGGAGGGATGAGGGTGGGGATGCAGAGCTGTGTTCATCTTGGGCGTTGTTGGACAAATTCAGAGCCACATCTGGCACACAACTAATCCTTTGAATGCATGTTCTTATACTTGCAGTGTTGCATTCAGTATTGGTCATACTCAGCCTAAATGTAGACTGAAGATCATCTGTAATCTAGAACTTGGGAGGCTGGGGTCCAGAATATTCCCAAGAGGAGCTCATTGTCATAATGACTGAAAGCTGTGCCATCCTGGGTGGTGGGTCAGGACTGGGAAGGAAGGAAAACCTAGTCATTGATAAAGAAGGCTGTCTGTAGACATCATCCGCAGCTCTGAATGCCTGGTAGAATGTGAGTGCCGCCCCGTGCATTGCAGAATTCCAGATGCAACTCAGGAACTCGCCGGAGTGTATATCTTTGCAGGTATCCCTCAGTTTACGGATGGGTACTTCCGCACCAGTTCACGTAATGAATCACTACCAGCTGCCACAGCTTAGCAGTCCCCTAATGTGGTTTTGTTCTAACTAATAGGTTGTAAGTGGGGTGTCCATATGATTCAGCTTTCACTTAAGGATGCCTTGGCAAGCAAAAGGGTGAGCTAGTGGTGACTGTGCTTGGTGAACAGACGTGAACTGTGCCCCCAGGCACAGAGGGATGTTGTCACCCTTTATGATCCACCCCCGCCCCCACCGCTGCCGCCCCTTACAATACTTGAGGGGATAAATAGCATGACCTATAGTCCATGTGGTGGCACAGGACTTCCAGGGTCACAGTACAAACCTGTGGCAAAAAAGAATCCAGCACTCGGGAGGCAGAGGCAAGCAGATCTATGTGAGTTCGAGACCAGCCTGGTCTAAAAGAGCTAGTTCCAGGAGAATGCAAGAAAAGGCAGCCATGGGCGCAGATACTATGTCTTAGCATGTCTGTGTACCACCTCCCTAGAACTGAATTAGAAATGCAAACTGAAGCAGGACCAAGCTTCTATATTCTACTATTTGTACTGGGCACAGTGGAAAACTCAGATGAGAAAACACGTTGAGACAGTTAGGCCGTGGCTACCGGTCCCACTTTGGAAATGATGTTTGGAAAATCTTTTGAGACAGTATTCCTCCCACCCAGGGATGGAAAGAATGTTTTGAGGCCATTCACTGAAGAAGGCCAGCTGGCCTCCCTGGCATGCAGAGCTAAGCCAGTGAAGCTCAGGCCCTCACCTGATCTCTGACCTGGTGATAGAGGAGGCAGCTCGAATCCCCTCAGCTGAAGGTCTTTAGGAATGGGAGAGACACCTGTCTGAGTGGGTGGAGGTGGAGATGGAGGCGAGCATGCTGTCAGTCACACTCCGGCTTTGCATTCTGCATACACAGCCAGAATTTGTCTTTTGACGGTTTATTTAGAGGTAATTGGCAGGAAGCCTGGTGAGAGCAGGTGGTCTGTAGACAGCAGCATGCTTTGTAGGCTGGGTTAGCACTAGGTGGGCTTGAGGCCTCAGGGTCTACAAGGCACAGGCTGTGCTATCTCAGCCCTCCTTCCCCCTCCAGATACCCAGGCTGTGCTTTCTCCTGTGACCTTGAGTTTTCATTGATTTCCAAATGTGCACACTGAAGGCTGTCCTAGTCTCTGCCTAACCACTGACATCTGATCAAGCCAGCTCCCTGCAAACAAGGGGTGGGGGAGGCCACTTGGCTGTTGTTAAAATAGATCTTGGGGTTTTGAAAGATATTTGAGGTCATAACTGTATGAGTTGGCGCATGACAACTGAGCTCACTGTGAGTGGTGTCCTCAACACCTCTTCGAGGAACAAAACAACTCAGTCCCCATGGTTGTAAGACAGCTCCAATTCCTCCTGCAGGTGCACAATTGACCCCGAGTAATTGCCCAAGCCACATGTAAGGCAGAATCTCCCACATAAACAGTCTTCAATGTGTTTGAAGGGCCCTTATGTCCTTCCCAAGTCTTGTGGCTGTTAGCATTGGTTTTCGGCAAGAAGGAAAGTCCACTGGGGGAAGACAAGGGCCTAAGCCAAGAGGAGCTCAGCCTAAAGTGAGTCTTCTGTAGTCATAGGCTTCAGCTGAACATCTTCCAGCATATCACACATCACAAGATGCCGTGCTTTGGGCTCTTGACACTGTCCACTTATCAGTGTCCACTTGGCACTCGACTCGGTGCTTCCAGATTGAATTTGGTGAGAGCTAAGCATCCTTAAAGCCAGGCTGGCCTGGCCCCACTCCCTAGGAGCCTGCAGAGGATGTAAACAAGTGAGGGGGAGGCATTTGCTCTGAGGTATGCTAGACATTGTCATGACACCAATTCTGGATGCCCTTGGAGCACCGGATCCAGGTTAGAGTGGTCCAGGAAGGCTAGCCTTGAAGGATGAGGGTGGAGTGGATGGGGAGGGGAGTGCTCCAGAGGCAGTCACTGCTGAAGAAAAGGACTGCATCCCAAGACACAGGGGCCCTCCCAGTTAGCTGCAGACTACATGGGGTCCAGTGACAAATACTGGGGAGGTGCAAGCATCACGATGGCCTTGAACCATGCGGGAGGGGTAATCCTTTGGAGTAAGAATCCCCTTCTTTCTGGTCCTGTTGGGCAGGCACAGCTGGAACCTAACTAACAGCAGGACAGGGCCAGGGTGCTGGGTACAGCCACAGGGCAAACTCCTAGGCAAGGGAAGCTGTTGGAGGGATGGAGGAGTAATGAGGGGTGATGGTAAAGCTGAGAGACTGGCTGAGCTTCTGAGTTTGCATGCACGAGGTCATGCATCACATGCATGACATCTGCACCACAAATGGTGCGGATAGGATAGGATGGTTTCCTCTCTACACCTCACACCCTGAGTCCCTACTGCACTAACCCCGGGGCTTAGGGAGGAGGCACATTTATGCTAATGGGGTTAGCTGCTCAGGGGCTTTCAGCTACCAGGTGCTCCCTGGTAGGAGGCTGCCTCTCTTCTGACCCCTCACTAAGGTCACCAGCTCAGTAGGGCTGGGACCCTGATGGGAGGAAGGGCATTGGGCCTGAGTCAGGGGTTCTGGGGCTTGAACTAGACACCCGACCCCTTGAGTGGTGGTGTATGTTGGTGACACAAGAAACCCCAAGACCAAGTTCCCAGCACAGAGGAGATTTATTTGCCCCAGAGGGAGATGGAGGACAAGGGGAAAGAGGAAGGAACAAGGGAGTGGGGGCAGAGGTATTTGCCCCAGAGAGCAAAGGGATGGCCTCTGGAGACAGAGGAGACAGATGTGGCACACAGGCAAATGACAGGTGATAGAGAGAAAGGGAGACCCAGCGCCAGGATGAGTTGTTTCATTTTAATCGTGCATGTTAATTAGGTGAGCCACAGGGGACTTTTGATCGCCGGGCTTCCATGCTTTGATAGCTGGACCTTGGTAGTCAGCCTCAGGAGGAAGAAGTGGCCAAATAAGGGAATGGACCTTGGCATCTAGCTTTAGGACTGTGACCTAAGGGTTTAGCAAGACAGAGGGAATGGGGGAAGAGCAAGACCTGCCAGAGCCACATCTCTCATGCTCAGGCCTGTGTTTGCCAAGCTCGGGCCTACTAGAGCCCTTCGCCCTGCAAAGCTCGGGACGTCTGTGCGTGTCCTGGGCCTCTTGTTGTTGACTCTTTTTCATGTCTGATTCTTTCTTCTTCCCCTTTTCATGTTCCTTCCCAGCCCCCGATGCCCCCTACACCCATTGGAAGCAGACCGTCTTCTACTTGGAAGACTACCTCACTGTCCGGAGGGGGGAGGAAATCTACGGGACCATATCCATGAAGCCAAATGCCAAAAACGTGGTGAGTTTGAGGGAGCCCTGCATGTCCAGGACCACTGAGGAGGAGGGACACATGGAGTGGCTGACTCCCGGCGGCCTCCCGGAAGTCACCTGCCCACTCTAATGTCTTATGTCCAAATGGAAAAGCTTCTTGGGGAGGCAGACAGCAGCTGTGTTTGCATGTGACCAGGCCTAATTGGATGACCTCAATGTTGAGTCTTTCAAACCCCAGTGACTAGAGGCTTTCTGGACTCTGAACTCAACCTTGAGGACAGCTCTCAGAAGCCCACAGGAGAGCCTTTGAGAACGGATGTTGTATAAATGGGCTCTGCCTCATTTAGGGTGAGCTGAGCCAGTAAATGCAAGTGTCTGGTATAGAGGCAATGTTTGTTGGGCGTTTCTCCAGCCAGCCTGGTGGGACCTTCCTGAAGTGTCCCTATATCTCATCTCCACAGACACTGAAAGTCTGCAGGGAGGTTGAGGGTGATGTCGAGCCAGACCCAGCACCAACCTGGACGAAAGAAATCCTGGGACTGCTTTCGTGTGAGGGCAGGAAGGCTTAGGTTAGATGTCACAGCCCTTCCTGTGAGGAACCAGAATGATAATGGGGAGCCAGAATGGATTTCTGAGGACTGTCCATGGAGACTCCTTAGTTAGAAAAGCCACGGCTGCCTATCCCTATGGCTCCAGGAGAATTCCTATGCCTGGGAAAGGTTGTGATCTCCTACCCAGACTCATACTGTGGCCCTTTGCTCTTTCTTCACAGAGAGACCTCGATTTCACAGTAGACTTGGATTTTAAGGGACAGCTGTGTGAAACATCTGTATCTAATGACTACAAGATGCGTTAGCACATGTGGGGAGCTGCAGAGAGCGAGCAAGAAGAGGCACTCACTTCCGTCTGCCACGCTGCCCCAAGGAATACTGTTAGGAGGACCACACTCGACAACCAGAGCTTTCCACTCTGCCTTGAAGATCGGTGAACTTGCCAGGGCTCTCCTGGGCCTCACCATGACAGGGAGCCTCCAGCTCCTCCACTCCGCCCCTGGAGCCCTTCACAGAGGCTTTGTTGTTGCCCGTTGTGCTGTGGTGGGGGCTCCGAGGATGGAAGCATACCCATGTGCCCCCATTGTCCTCCTAAACTGACTCTATGGATCTTCCAAGTTTTGCATGCTGCAGACATCTAGGACAGACTACTTCCACTAGAACCTGGAGACATAGTGTCTTTGATAGCATAAGCCAGATTTTCTGTCTGTGCAGTGGTGTGTGTGTGTGTGTGTGTGTGTGTGTGTGTGTGTGTGAGTGAGTGCGTGTGTGCGTGTGTGTGCGCATGCACACATACAAGTGTGCGTGCATACAGCATATACATTCATTTACCTGCCCACAAACATCTGTATATGCATGCATATACAACAAAGTGGGCGCACTTGGGTGTTCATTCTGAGGGGTGTGTGCGCTGGTGTGTGTGAGCGTGAGTGTGGGTATGGGTGTGCCTAGAATCTATATTACTCTCAGAGGAGGTTCTGTTGCTTTTGAATAGGAATTTGTTTCGTGATTAGTTTCCCCCATCCCGATCCCTTAACAGATGTTATGCAGCTATGAAACATTCTGTGTACTAGCTCTGGTCTCGTTTTTTGACTAGACTGTGGCTCTGAATCCTGAGCACAGTACCACGGGCTCTGCGGGCGCTCAATAAACACACATGAGAACGAAGCATTATGGGGTACCTGTATTCCTGATGCTATGGGGGGAAGGATGGGTGCAGGGGGTTGGAGCGGGTAGTAGGAAGCCACAATGGGGCAGAAAATTGTGGGGGTGCAGCCCCTGCTTTTGTTTATGTTTCCTCATTGGAAATGAGTCTCATGGACGAAGCAGCTGGGAAGTTGAGTTAGTCCTAGCACACCTTTCTGTAGATTGCCTAGGACCTGCCATGAGGGGCAAGCGGGTCCTGCAGCTGTGGAGGTGAGGGTGCTGGGGAGGGAGAGAGGAACTGACCAGTAGTGCTATGCATATAGCCAGGAAGCTACTTATAGTCTGAAGGCCCTTGTCTGAGTATGGAAACAGAATTTCCCCAGGATAGAAACCCAGTGTTCTGTGTCAGACTTAGTGGGATACTTGGTCTTTGGTTTCTAGATTAGTCTTTGACCTCTGGACTATCATCTGTGTTGTCTCCCATGGGAGAGACATTCCAAGTGCTGGGAAGGAAAGGGTCCATTGAAAGATGGAGTCCATTGTGGAGTGACGGCGCCCAGGAGGGGTCAGATGTAGAGGGACCTTGGACTTGGTTGTGCATGGGAGAGGCATGATGGTAACAGATTGTTCCATGTGGAGCTGCTGAAATAGAATGAGTTACAGGAGGTGGTGACAGGGACAACATATCCCAGCAAGACCTGACTCCATGACAGGCTCCCACAGCCTTTTCTAGGACCCCAGTCTTCCGTCCCCTGAGTGCTCTTCAGAGGGATTTTAATATTTTTCTCTACTTTCATAAAAACCAACCTAGAGAGACTGTCTATGTAGACAGGACCTCCCCTGCATAAAGTCTGTGGAGAGTCCTCTGCTAATGACAAACAAACCCAATGGCAGTCTCTTTTGTTTCTAGAACTCTCTTTTATGAATTTTGTCAACTTCCCCAAAGCCTTGGAGATAGGTGCAAAAGCCTCACCGCCCACTTTGTAGCTGGCATTTATCAGGAGCTGGGGAGGGGCCATGATTACTTCCACATGCTCTTCCCTGCCCTGGGCTGACTCTTCAGAGCCTCGACATAAAGTGTGAGACTTTTGTTGTGTTTCGAAAACAATCAGTGAGAATTACATAACAATTTAATATGCATATGCCAGTCAAGGAAAACAGGGAAACTTATGGGATCTGCAAAGCCTTGAGTTAGAAAAAGAAATTTAATTGAAAAGGGACATTTGAGGACATTGGAGGACAATCTATTAGTGGGCTTCCATCACCAAGGTGCTTGGAGAGGTCCTGAGTTCTGCCTACTGCAAGGGGCCTAGCCTTGAATCTTGTTTAGAGGGGGGATGCTGCCAACAGGGAAAAGTCCAATGTTGCCAGAATCCATAGGACTCAATAGGATAACCATCTTGTGGGAGTTACAGGTATCTATGAGACCATTTCATCCTCTCCAGCTGGCAGAGAAGAGGGCCATCACAGACTTTCTCTGCCCCCTGTCCTCCTTTTCAGCCTCCTGGGTTGCCCCCGACCCTGTCCCATGGCCAGCACTCTCTGTCCATGGTCTTCACAAAGGATTAAAATGAAAACTGTTTTCCCTCCTGCTACTGGGAGACTCCAGTGGGCACTGTCCAAGTTTTTGTTTGGGTTTTGTTTTGTTTTGGTGTGGTTGTTTTTGTTTTGTTTTCTGATTCTGTGAGAATAAGCCATGTCTGCTTTGACTGTGTTCTGAGTAGAAGCCAAGGTCTAAGATACGGTCCTGGGGTAACAACAGTCCACCCCTCATCCAAACCCATAGCTTTTGTTGTTGCCAAGCTGCATAGAGCCTAATAGTGACCTTCTCTCCTATCATTCTTCTAGAGAACTTCCACAGATCCATAAGCATGGGTCTGCAGTGCCTCTTTTGCCATTGCATGTGGTGGATGTGGTCAAACATGGGCCACTGGGCATACTCTGAAGTCCAGGTTTAGAAGGTCTCTCTCTCTCTCTCTCTCTCTCTCTCTCTCTCTCTCTCTCTCTCTCTCTCTTTCTCCCAGCTAGACTATAGGCTCTGAGGGCTCTGAGGATGGGACTTCTGTGAATGAATAGAATAGAGAGCTGGGGCATCAGGAGTTGCAGAGCTTGGCAAACCCTCACTCCATGCAATGGTCCCATGGGCCTGTCCAGGCCCTTGGCCTTCCAGTTCCTCGAGATGCTGAAATTTTCTTTACTTTCATAAGCAAGATGGTCCATGGAGGCCATCTTCCCTGGAGACTATGGGCAGATAGATATAAAGCCTCTGCCAGGCACACCTAGTCTCCACCTTTATAGCTCTCCTCTCATGCTGCTCCATCTGTAGGCACTGCCTAGCTCCAGACCTCAGCAATGGCATGTGATGTCCCCAGGTATCTCAGCCCATCCACAGTGGCTGGAATATGGTCTGCCTTCAGAAAAACTCGGGTGGATGCTCGGTCCTTAGTGAGACAGTACCGCACGGTAGGTCTCAGGGGGACAGTTTCACTGTGGACTGCAGCCCCGTGAGTGGACTGTTGCTCTTCTGATGCCGTGAGTTCTCGCTCTCACCGAACTGGATGGTTATAATGGAGCTGGCTGATGGAAAGCAGGATGGGAGGATGGCCTCTCACACTTCATCCCACCCTCACCCATGCTTGTTTTCCTGCCGTCCTTATGAACTAAAGCAGCGTGAAGTCCTCACCAGCACCATAAACTGCCCAGCTTCCAAAACCACCAGCCAAAACAATCTCTCTCTTTCTCTCTTTGTCTCTCTCTGTCTCTCTGTGTGTCTCTCTGTGTGTCTCTCTGTGCGTCTCTGTCTCTCTCTGTCTCTCTCTCTCTCTGTCTGTCTCTCTGTCTCTGTCTCTCTCTCCATTATCCAGTCTCAAGTATTTTGTTATAGCAACAGAAAGGAACTCAGGTACCATCCCTGGGCCATGTTCAACTTGCCTGGAGTCCATCCCAGGCCTGGAGGCCAGTTTGAATCACTGGCATCTATCTGTCCTGTCTCGATCGTTTGCCTCAGCTGTGCCCCACCCCTACTCCCAGGTCTCAGAGTCTAAGACTCCTCTAATGTGTTCATAAAATATCTTTTTCTAAGATCCTCAACAAATTCCAGCTGGTTTACAAAACCTTCTTTCTAAAGGAATATTATTTTTAATTCTTACTACCTGTCTGTATGGGACCTTGAACGTCTACTCCTCAGATGTCTTGTTTCTGAGGACAGTCATACTTGGTTGTGGAGTGGGGGCACCCAAACTTGCTTTATACCCTTGGGATATCAACTATTGTACTAAATATGGGCCTCTAATCTTGTGACTTCCAAGAGAAACCTGACTTCTGGGTGTTATTGTCTGTATTTGGTCCCAAGCTTCCAAGGTCTCTGGCCGGAAGGAAGCCATCAGCTTATACTCAGCAATGACTCAGACACAGTGTATCCACTGTTTTATTCTCTTTGTGTGTGGGGGGTGCTGCCAACTAGATCCCAAATAAATACATGGAGACTCACTCTTACTTAAGAATGCCTGGCCTTAACTTCATTTGTTTCTAGCCAGTTTTTCTAACTTAACCTATCCTATTTCTCTTCTTCTATATTTTGCCTTTGGAATTTTTACCTTTTTATTCTGTAAACCGTTCTTTACTTCAGAGACTTCCTATGAGCTTGGGGCAGGGCCCAGTGGTTTAAGAGTGCCATCCAGTGAAGAGCAGGCGTGTTGACACATTCACTTGGCATTGGAATTCAGAACAGGCAGCTCTTCCCAGGGGAAATCTTCCCCTAGGCATATTTAGCTTCAGTTAATAATGTACTGAGTTTGCATACACAGGTTACTTGTGCTTTTTGATGCTCAGAGTTAGCAGCTTAGCACTCCATTCTGGAAGCAGGGCAGGGGCCAAGATGAGAACTGAATGCTGATTGGCCATACCAACCATGTAAGCCCTTGAGACAGTTTTGTCCAGTTTTAAAGGAGATAACCAGTCAATTTCCAACTGTCAAAAATTGCTGTCAACATAACAGAGGCAGATCCATATGATATTATGTGTCAGAAGAACTGGAAGATGAGAACCACATGCATCTACTCCATGACCAGGAAAGGCCATGAGGCCAGGGAAGAAGGGAGTGAGCCTCCTGGGGGACATTGGACAGGTAGAAAAAAATCAAAGCCTGGAGATATATGGACACAGTAGTGTGACAAAAATACCTGAGATAATCAACTTAATAAGAGAAAAGATTATTTCCATTTTAGTGCATGGTTGCTTGGTCCTGTTGTCTTTGGACCCGCAGCATGTTATTGTGAGGGGTACAAGGCAAATGTGTCTAGGAAATAATGATAGAGACAGGAAGAGGTGTTGGCCTCAGTATCCTCCTATAGCCATGCCCCCAATAATTTGCCTTCTTTCCATTATACCCCACCCCTAAAGGTTTTCCCACTCCCCACAACAGCAACACAGGCTGGAGACCAAGTCTTCAACACATGGGCCTTTGGAAAGAACACTCCACATCCAAATCACAGCAGCGCTATTCAGAAAACCTGATGGCTTGGGAGTGCTGTGTTACCGTGAAGCATGGATCTAGTTAGAAGTAGGAGCGGGCGTCTGTCTCAGGGATGCAAGGCAATGATCTCAGGTAAAGCATACGGCACCATTCCATCTTGGGCACCATGGTTTGTTTTCAGTCCCCATTAGAACCAAGAGGTCTGAGGGACCTCTCCCAGCATCCTCCACTCCATAGATACACTGGGGGTGTGTCTCCATAGAAGACTATATACTGTGTAGAGGGTATAGCTGTGGACGAACCAGAAGCCAATGTGCCTTCCTGGGATTCTCTGTGTCTGGGAAACAGACATGAACACGAGTGACCAGATCAAAGACTTGAAAGAGAAAGTATAGAGGCAGAGGGAGTAGGAGGCTGTGAGGCCAAGTGTAAGATCAAGGGAGCAGCCATCCCTGAGGGCACAGCTTTAATCTGAGAGTCAAAAGAGGGAGGGGGACAGAAAGGAGGGTAATAAGTGTGGGGGGGTATGTGGAGGAAACATTCATTGCAAACAGCATTGCTGAGGCCCAGCTGAGGGAACCCAAAGGGCTTAGTGTGTTGGAAGCAACCATATCTGTACAAGCAGAAGGCCAGAAGCAGAGTGAAGAGAGGTGAGTGAAACAGTCTGAGCTCCAAGGTCAAGGGCCCCGCAAACCATGTCAAGGACACTTCTTCCTTTGGCAACAGGAAGACACTGAAGGATTTTAATCAGGAATATGACAGCAAAAGATTTGCATGTCACACATGCATTCCCTCTAATGAGCTCAATTTGCAGCCTTTTCCCCTGGAAATTGGTGATAGGCTTAACCCACTGCTAGCATGAGAAAAATGAACCTGTAGAAAGGGAGCACTGATCAGCTACCAAAGCTCCAGGGCCCGAGTGGAGAGTGGCGAACCAGGCTGCCTTTGGTTGCTGGGGTTGAAAATGGCTTACAGATGGATTTGACTTAGATTTCCCTGGTTTCCAGAGACAGAATTTGTGATGGGCCAACTTGTGTGACCTCACTTGCATGACCCTTTCTAGTGAGTGTGTCACTCTGTTCCTCCGGCAAGGATGGCTTCCCCTCGGCTCAGAGAGCATAACTGTCTGGGAGGGGGAGGTGGTCGGTCAGTAGGATCTATGCAAGGCTGGGTCTGTATTTGGAGACTGCTGGGATGTCTTCAGGCCCTAGGCAGCTGTTTCCAAAGAAGCCCATCGCTTGGCATTGTTTTCTACTCACAGAGCGTATTCTTGAAGCATCTTTCAGAGGCTCTGTGGATCATGATGGGTTTGTGATATGCTGACAATTGCTTTCTGGCCACGGTTGGTTAGCTCAATTGGATAGTGCGTTGTGCTTGAAGCCAAAGCTCAGGCTTCACAGACTCACAGCTCAACTTCACAGTCATGGATGACACCTGGAACACTTGCCAGCCTTGGAGATAAACAATCCTGAGGTAGAAGCCTGGCTCTTCCAGTGCACGGCTGTGAGACCTGAAGCCAGCTCCTTGGCTTTTTGTGTCTGCTCCCGTGTGGACTCTTGCCCTGTTAAATGGCAACGATAATAACCCTTTTCTCCTGGGGTTGTTATAAGTATCGCATGGTACAGCATGAGGAGAGGGCACAGTGATGCCCCCTGTGTGGTGCGTGGCTCATAGAAACTGAAACTCTCCCTGTTATTGGGACCAAAAGCTTCAGGTGAGAAGGGACAGAGGAGCAGCTAGCTCCAAGACAGAGCCTCTCTTCCTACAGCAGGTCAGGAGGCTGTCCTGCTATGAGCGAAGCTAGAAGGCAGATGACCCTCGTCACTTGGAAACAATTCTGAAGATGACCTTGACGATGCCTGGATTGGGACCCCATAGGAGTTCAGAGCAGTCCCAGGCTTGTGGAAATAGGAGATCATCAAGCAGGATCCAGGGCTGGGCTGGGATGAGAAGCACCAAAACCTGGTACCACCAGGTACCTGGCAAACCTTGGATAGCTCAGTGAAAGGGACCCAGTGGTAGTTAGGAGCATAGAGTGAAAAGACCAAGTTAAAATCTTCACTCTCCTGCTTGAAGTTGTGTAAACACTAGCAAGCCATTAAGCCTTTCTCGTAAACTGGTGATGGCTCTGTTGTCCACCCCATAGTGGTATGGGGGAAGACTGAATGAAGATATAAGCCATCCATGCAGTGGCTGCTCTCTTGCTGAATGTTGCTCCACTGAACCATATAAAGGTTCGAGTCCAGGACTTGCTCAGTTCCCTGTGAGCTCCTGTACCCCTGTGGCCACATTTTCCATGCTGTCTCACTCGAATGTTTTTATGTCTGTCTTCCCTCCACAAATCAGACTGTCTCATTTATGTTTGTCTTTCAATATTGAAGACAGACCCTGGTTCATTCACATATTGTTGGATAGCCAGAAGGTGGACTGTCACCATGACTCCTGTGCCACTGAACCCATAGCTCTTATACTCCTTGGCAACTTACTGTGTGACCTCCAGTTATTTATTCACTTACCATCTCAGCCTCTGTTTCTCATTCATTAAAATGAAGGTGTTAGCCTGGAGTGATCTCCAGGTTCCTAACCAGCTGGAGGAATCTTCCTGATTTGATGTTTTTATTTCATTAGAGTATGCCCAAACCTTTCCAAGAAGGGCCTGTCTCCTACTTTGAAGGAGTGTAATGAATTCTGTGATTGCTGTGATTTTCTCCTCCTCCTCTTCCTCCGTCTCCTCCTCCTCCGTCTCCTCCTCCTCCTTCTCCTCCTCCTCCTTCTTCTTCTTGGAATGGGATGATAAACAAAGGTTCAAAGAGTAAAGGAAGTTTGTTCCAGGGCTGCTGAAGGGTATCCTGGAGATGGTTAAGGCATACCAACAGGAAATGGAGACGGGTCTGCAGGAACCTCTTCTCCTAGCCTTGATTTTGCTTATTAGTCTGGACTCCATGGAGATAGGCTATCTGGGGGAAAATCATTTTAATAACTGAGAGGAAATGGAATTAAGGATGCTGGCTGCTGGCTGGCCAGAGCTGGGTGACTCTTCTGTGGGGAGTTAATTTGTGTCTGCTCAGGTTGCCTATCTGATTAGATGCTCATTCATGTGTCAGTGTGCCAAGAGTTTCCACTGAGATGGTCCCTTGAGATATGGCTTCAAGGGCTTTGTGAGGGCAGAAGACTGGGGAGGTGCCAGGGTCAGCAGAGGCAGAGTGAGGAATGCTCGGTCTATGCAAGATGGGTCTAAATGTGGGGTACATACGGCAACACAGAGGACAGGATCTGAGAGTCATTAGCCTCCCTGTGAGGAAGGCCCTCGGTTTCCACAGCAAGCTTTGACAATGCCCTATAATCTCTACAATTCAGTGTGCACCTGGGCTATCTGTGCACAAACCGCAAATAGCTTTGATCATTCACCCCTTTGCCAGAAACTGTGACCTGTGACCCTTCAGGTAAGCGATGACACAGGATTCGGTTTGCCTCGAGGTGTGAGGCCTGATGTCACCTCATGCTGAGAAGGGGTGTCAGCGTGTGGTTTCATCAGTGTGTGTGGTGTACCGGAGGCTCAGGGCAGGCACTGAGCCCCCAGTCCTGCATGGGGACGGTAAGAGTGCACTGATCTCAGACCCGGTCATGGAGTGGACCTGGAAGGCGTGGGGAGGCTGAGGACCCTATAGCATCTGCTAACTACCTGCTGCACTGCACAGAGAAATCTGCAACATTCCCCTGAAGAATCAAGACCCGTTGGTCCAGGCTGGGCTGGTCAAGGACAGTAACACTGAAGCACAGATCCAAGGCCAAGGAGACGCATGCACTTCTGAGGTGCTTCATTTCCTCCTAGTCCCTCTGTTACTGTTGCTACTAATCGTAAGGTCGCTTGATAAATCTCTCCACGTTCCTTTTCTTTACTTTCGCATCATCCTAGAACCCAGGGCTTTAGATGTATAGGCAAGCTACTCTCTCAGTATTAAATATTTTAAAATTTGAGACAGGGCATCACGATGTTGCCTAGTCTGACCCTGAACTTACTTTGTAGCTTGCGTACATCTTCAACTTGTAATCCTCCTGCCTCCGCCGCCTAAGTGACTTGGATTCTAGGTCTGTGGCACCATGCCCAACCCCAGCCTGTTGGTTTGCTTGGTTTTGAGACAGAGTCCAACTAAGCAACCTCAGACAGCACTGAACTTTTAACTCTCCTGCCTCGGCCTCCTGGATGTTAGGATTATAGAAATGCCCATCATCTTGGGCTTCTTCCAGCTTTTAATTAAATCAAAATCTCCAGGCGTGGCAAGTGACAAAGACTGATTTTTTTTAATTAAGTAAAGCTATCAAAAGTAGCATAAAACTCAACTAGTTAAACTCC
The DNA here is from genome assembly GCF_003668045.3 of Cricetulus griseus. Classification (NCBI taxonomy): domain Eukaryota; kingdom Metazoa; phylum Chordata; class Mammalia; order Rodentia; family Cricetidae; genus Cricetulus; species Cricetulus griseus. The sequence goes on from NC_048601.1 coordinate 18,760,057, forward strand.
CAGATGATTTGAGCACACACCCAAGGTTAAGAGGCAGAGCTAGGCTAGGCAGGGAAGGGACACAGTGCAGGCTGGGTGTGTTAGGGTTGTGTATGGGGACAGCACAGTGCAGGCTGACTAGGGGCAGCAGTGCTCCGTCCAGAGAAATCCACTTTCCTGATTTCAATGTCAGTAGCACTTGCTGGGTCCTTGGTGGCCCTCACAGACAGGACATGCAACAGAGTCACTTATCAAACCTCAGAGAGATGATACTCTGGCTCGGGCGGGGGGGGGTGCGGTTTAATTTATAGCAGGAGAAAACTGGGTTAGGCCAAGGAAAGTGGGTCATGGCCCTAAAAGGGTTCCCAGCAGATACAATCCTTTGAGATGAGGGAATAGAGTGTTGATGACATTTCTGAGAGCTACAGAACTCTGACAGGTACTTTACAAGGGGTGGCAGGGCTGGGGCTCTCTGGGAGTGACATTTGAGGGTGGTACCCTTCTTCGTTGGAACATCAAGTGAAGACTCTGGAAGGTTGAGCATGGCAAGAACAGTGGACCAGAGCCAGCAGCTGCTCACCGACATAGCAGCCTAGGTAGGTCCGTCTTCCTGCCAGGATATGACCACAGTCCCCATGCGCTGAAGGAAATGGAGAATGCTGGTCAGCTGGGTCTTCGTTTGAATACAACAGTAGTAAGGAGACTCCAGTGACCCCTGTGTGGTAGTGACTAGGCCTCAGACCCTGGTTTTCACTCTGGGGTTCCTATGGAGCTGAGCAGGGACCACCCCTCTACCCCCCCCCCCACCACCACCACCGTAGACTTTCTGCGCCTGAGAGGAGAGGGATGAACAGAAGTAGAGACAAGGATCTCATGAATGGAAACCGCCTTGGGAAGTGGCAGGGTGGGGGAGGGGAACAGGTAGGGGTGGGAGGGCAAGGAGGAAGGAGAGAGGCTTCATCTGCTTGCTTGTGTTTTCTGCATGCAAGACTCCAGCTTCTGGCATATTTTTAAATCTGTCAGATGTGAAAGGCTGTTTTAAATAGACCCAATGTGTGAAGCTGGTAGTTCCACTTCTACAATAGAGAAGGCGGCAGGGCCCCGGCAGGGACGCAGCACCGTGGCCCACACCAGGAAAGCTGTAGAGCTTTCCCTGGGACTCTCAGGCCAGGTGCTCCCCTCTGCAAGATGGGATCTACAGGACGGAGGGGACAGAGGATGGACGACGGAGAGGACGTGGGTGATTGGTGATAAGTGGGTACATCCTTTCCCTTCACTGGGTCTTAGCGGGTACAGCAGGGGTGTGGACCTTGGGATTCACCCTCTCCATTCCTCCGATTCCTAGGAGCAGGGGGCCAGGAGTGTTTGCTCCATTTATGGTCAGTGTCCTGGGAGGTCAACTCTCCTGGGAGGTATTTCAACCTTATGCTCCACTTCCTGCCTCTATCCCAACCTCTGGAGCCGCTCAGAGCAAGCTTAATGCCAACATCTGCCTGTGCCCCTGGAGTATTAGCTTCCCTCTTCCTCTCCAGCCTTTCTTTGTCAGTAATGGTTTCAATGGAAGTCTCTTTAAAGCTCAGAAATTCCTGGGTGCTTCTGAATCCATTTCTGCTGCGGCTGCTGCAGTAGAATTCCGGGAGCAACAAGAGTTGTCTGTGGTTGTTGTCACTCAATACACTCTTGTATCTACTATGGAATGTCTAGATGATCCTGTTGGTATACAGGGATCCCACTCATAGGGGACTTGCCCTAAAGTGGCGGAGGCTAATACACAAGCAGAAGCTAGTGCATGGATGGCACTCACGCCAAGAGTCGTGAGGGCCTTTCTCTGCAGGGTACAAGCAGGAGTAGAGAGTCCAAGTGCTGGAAGAGGTCTTAAGGGTGGGAAGACTGTGGGTGCTATAGTGCCATGTGCATGGCATGTTCCTTGAGGGTTTTTAGGGGTTTCTTCCTCTCATGTGTCTTGGAACTCCAAAGGCAGGAAGGCTGCTTGTTTTCCTCTATACACCCTCAACTCCTCATGTACCCCCAAACCAGCTTTAAGCAACCTTGGGCTGTACTTTCAGAGGGGAGAAATCAATCCTTTCTTCATGTGTAGACAAATGTTCCTTAAAATGTTTTTTTTCCTTAAACTGATAAAAATCAGTGCAAAATTTAGTTTAAACCATTTAAAATGTATAAATCAATACCTTTAAGTACATTTACATTATCACATAGAGCCACTCCCATCTCCATTTCTAGAACTTTCTCACCATCCCATTGTTAAAGGGTTCTATAAACCATGTGTATACAGATGGGTCATGTTAGAGCATGCTGTCTCAAGAATTTTCAGGTCCATCCACCCAGAATCTATTCTTTGCCACACCCTGGTAAATACAGAACTGAAGGAGAGCAGAATTCTGCTGGGGACATCTTGTGACTTATGATGTCAGGCCTGCACAGGTTCAAAGCACAGCATCAAGAAGCACAGCACTCATAGAGAAAAGTTCAGAACTTGAAGAAACACTATTTAGTTAGTTCTTCAAGAAGTAACTGAAGGCACTTTTACCTGGGACTCTTGCTTTTCTCAGTTATGCAGAAGTGTGTTTTCCCCACTCTCTATCCTCAAATGCTTTGGTCCCTTTCCTGGGAGACAATGTAGTAACTATGACTTGCTTTGAGCCATTCGGTTGACTAGACTTTCCCCCTGAGTTTTCATTTGTCTTCATTTCTTGTCTACAATGGGTAAAAGAGTGTTACATTACAGATGTGTAGATGTCCTCAGAGCCATACCAGGGGTTGTTCAAGGCCACACAGCTTATATGTAGGGCCTTATTCTGAGCAGGCCTCTGGAAGCTTGAGAAAGCTTTTGGATAGGCACAGTGGGGTAGGAGGGCTGGTTTCATACCAGGATGAAGAAGAGCTGGGCAGGGAAGCATCTGCTGTGCGCAGGGCATGGAGCCCAAGTCAATTGAGCTGTTGGGCTGCCCAGGGGTAATGGATTGCCACTAGCAGCTGGGGTGGCTGCAGGGGGTGAGATGGAGCACTCTGGTGGGCATCACACTGTCTGAAAGGCAATCGAATCTCAGCAGCTGGAATGCTCCCCAGCATGTTGTTTTAAAGCCAGAAGGAGTACCTCATTTGAACCAGCTGAGGCTGCCCCGACCGAGCTGCCCAGCCTGTAGGCCCTGGGCCTACAGCACGGCAGCTCCCCCAGGGATGGGGCTTATTATGAAGAAATGATGCTTTGCTCTCAATAGCTCATGTAGACCAAGCTGGAGGAGTAAAGATGAATTGTCCCACCCTTGGGAGCTCAGTGCCATGCCCGTCATTCTCTAGAGCCCTGTGGCCAGTGTGGGAAGAGCATCGCACAGTCCCATGCCTGTCATTCTCTAGAGCATTTGGTCAATGTGTGGAGAGTGCCACACACTTTGGTTGGCCATTTGACTAGCGTTATTACAGAGGGGCTGCGATAGCCCATGCTCGTGGCATTGAGCCACAACCCAACACTGCCCTTCCAAAATCCATGACGGAGTCCAAAGCATTTTGTGTTTCACACCCCTCCATTTCAGTTCTTGTTTCCACATTAAAAGTAGCAGTCCCATTGCCCTTGACTGTGTTCTTCATGTGTTTTTTGCTTAAGAATGCAGAGTTTTATGGGTTGTACTTTTTATAGGTCAGATGGATCCAGTCATAATTCATCATGACGGCACAGATCTCACTGGTCCTGAGAGTCCTCATTTGTAAGGAGGGGAGCTTCCTGGTACTATGACAAGTCCCCTCTGGATGTGAGCCATAGCCTTGATGAAGTCCCAGCTAGGAACAAGGGTCAGTTATTGGACCCGATTCAGCCAGGATGATAAATGGCATCACCTCACCTGTGCTCTCCGGTTTCCACATTGATTTCAGGTCCTCTGCCAAGCGCCATATGGTTTCCCAAAATCCCAACATTCCCAGCCATATTCTTCTAAGTAGGACACTTTGATTAAATTGGCCCCACTGAATCGTGTGGTAGGTCCTTCCGTGTGCCTGCTCCTGGTAATGGATATGTTCACTAATAGAAACACCACCAGAGGTGTCTAAGGAGGGTGCTGGAGACTCTGACTGCTCTGGCATCCTCTCATCCATCCACCAGGAGGGTGGGGTTAATTGATAGAGTCTCATCCTGTGGATCCTGGCTGAGCATGAAGGGAGGAGAGGCACCATGCTCCCAGAGCCAGGGTCAGATTTGGAAGTTAAATAGACACTTTGATTCCAAGCAGCAGCCACTTAGGAATTCGATTCATTGCGCATGTGGGCTCTACTTTCATTGTCCTTGCCTATCAGAGCTTTGCATAGTCTCTGTTTATTTTTGTTTTTGTTTGTTTGAGACCAGGTTTCTCTATGTAACAGCCTGAGCTGTCCTGGAACTCACTCTGTAGACCAGGCTGGCCTCGAACTCACAGAGATCCTCCTACCTCTGCCTCCTGAGTGCTGGGATTAGAGGAGTGTGCTACCACTTCCTGGTTTGGCTCTGATGCAGGGGGCACATGGATATCTATCCGAGGACACCAGCATCCCTTCACCAACCCAAGGGACTGAACCTTCCCAGGGGAGCTCATCTCTCCCAGGGCTTCCAGGAGCTCAGTTGGAGGGCAGAGTTTCACAGATTGAAATGCTATCTTCCCTTGCTCAGTTCAGAAGAGAGGAGAGGCTGAGAAGGAGCCCAGAGGTGGAGCTAACAGTGAGCCCAGATGCCTGCTACACTGTATGCACTGTGAAGAAGGAAGGAGACAGGGAAGATTTGAGACTTGAAATCTAAGCTATTTAAAAATTATTTATGTATTATCATCATCATCATCATCATCATCATCATCATCATCACTGGTGTGTGTGTGTGTGTGCGTGTGTGTGTGTGTGTGTGTGTGTGTGTGTGTGTGTGTGTGTGTGTGTCTGGAGTGCAAAATTGCCACACATATATATGGAAGCCAGAAGATAACTTCAAGGAGCCAGTTCTTTCCTTCCACCATGGGTTCCTGGGCTTGAACTCAGGTCATCAGGATTTTGTGGCAGGTGCTTTTACCCACTAAACACCCTAAAGGTAAGCCATTTTAAATGTGCTCAGATGATCTGCAGGGAAGCCACCCCTGAAGAACTAAAAGGAAGGGTAAGTCATACGTTACCAAGTTGAGGAAATCAACCAAGACAGAGGAACCCTAACAATGAACAATTGAGGTTTTCCATACTGAGGAACACAAAGAAAATGAGATGAAGAGAAACAATGGAACTTCAAAGACCTGTGTAACTATTAAGAATACCAACACAGCATAATGAGAATTCCTGAAGCAGAGGAGATGGCATGTAAAGAAATAATGACAGAAACCTCCCCAAACTTAGGAAAACTATCAACCAAGTCAACCATCCAAGAAATTCAACATCATCTAGGAAGGATGTATGGAAAGAGATCCATAGTTGGACATCGAAATCCATCCATGAAAGACAAAGAACTTTGAAAGCACAAAGAGAAAAGCAACGTCTTATACAAGGGATCCTCAGTGGGGCTAAGCTAATTTCATACCAGGAACTATGGGCACTGGACACAGTGGGAGTGCATAGCCACAGTGCTGAAAGAGAAAAGAAAGTCAACTAAAAGTTTTTGTATCTGGCCAAACAATACCCCCCAAATAGAGTAAGTTAATCCATTTCCAGATAAATAGAAACTGATAGAGTTTCACTCTGGTAGGTAGGTCCTTCTGAGAAGCACTAAAGGGAGTCCTTTGGGTGAACAGAGAACCAAAAATATGAAAAACATGAAGGAATAAAACACACTGGTAAAAAATATACAGTTAAGTATGAAAGAGACTATAAATGCATTTTTTACTTTATACTCCTTATAATATAAATATTCTTATCATTTTTTGATAATTTCATTCATACATATATTTTGATCATATTCACTTCCATCCTTCCTCCAACTCCTCCCAAACTCACTCCCCCCTCAATACTCTTTCCCAATTTGTCTTTTTTCTGTATTTTTAATAACCCACCGAGTCTAATTAGTACTGTCCATATAGTCACAAGCATGGAACCATCCCCTGGAGCATGGTTGATCCCCCAGGGGCTGCACCCTTAAAGATAACTGATTCTCCCTCCCCAGAAGCCATCAGCCCCTTGTTGGGGGGTAGTGATTCATGAGCACCCCCTCCCAAAGTTGGGATGTTGATTGACTTGATCTTGTGCAGGTCTTGTGAAGGCAACCACAGCAGCTGTGAGGTCATGTGTGCAGTGGTCCTATCATGTTCAGAAGACACTGTCTGGGGCCAGTCCTCCTCAACAATCTTATCATCCTCTCTTCTCTTATGGTCTCAGTTTTGGGGGTAGGGTGAGATATAGACATCCCATTTATAGATGAGCATTCCATTGACATTTATTCTCTGCCCTTGACCACTCATAACTCCTTTTAAAGGACAAACTAAAGGATGAATGCATGAAGCAATAATTGTAAATCTACATGACAGGCTCAGAGGCATAAAGATAATTGCTGGTAATATATCAACATAAAGAAGAGGAGAATAGAATGACAAAGAATCAGAATTTTGTGTCTCAGTAAAATTTAGTTGTTATTAAACTAATACCCAAGATAGGGGTTCATAATTTTCTGATACTTGCAACATCTCAAGGCTACATCATGCAAAAATCACACATTAGGATTTACTTGGTATTCAAAATGAGTTCAGAATTAAGAAACAGTTAATTAATTTTTGTTGTTATTCATTTATGTTGCTATCTTAAGTTAGCAGTCAGGTAAAATAAAAAGTAAAGCCCTAAATAAAAGAAATTAAATTGTTATTGATCCAACTATATTGTTATAAATTGAAATGTTAATAGTAACCCTCATTGCAAGTACCAAGAAGATATATTTTAAAAATAAAGCAGGTAAGATAATTAAATGATGGACCAGAGAATATCTATTTAATAGGAAAGAAGGTGGTGATGGAAAAACAAAGGATACACACACACATATGAAATAGCAAAGAGGCAGACATAATCATTTCTCAATCATATTAAATATAAAGAAACTAAAATTTCCAATTAAAAGATAGTAGAAATGCATTGAAAGAAATGAACCAACTATATTGTTTACAAGAGACTGACTTTGAAGATATACAGGTTGGAAGGTGAAAAAAACATACCATATAAACAGAAAATAAAAGAGGGACCACAAAGTAGACTTTAAGACAAAAGTTAACTGAACACAAAGGATGCCACTATATACTGACGATGTCATCATCTGTATATTTTTGAACCTAGCAGTAAAGCCCCTAGTCATGAAGCAAACAGATCTCTGAGAGGGACAGAGGGAAAGGCAGCATGGTCCCAACTATTGACCCCTATAAACTATTATGGCTTAAAATTCTTCCACCAGAGACTCATTCCTTTGACCTAAGCACTACCTTTCTTAGAGTTCTCTGTGAAAGTACAGTGGGAGCCCTGGGCCACCACATGTTAGCACCTTCGCTGAGACCGTTAAGACCCTTTGGAGCACTGCTCACGTCAGACCCAGAGCAGGATCATTTGGCAAAGGTCATAGGTCTGGCTAGAGTGGGCTTCTGAGGAGAGTGGGGAGTCCAGAGTTAGGTGAAGAATGGGACAGAGAGATGGGGTGACTGCAAGTTCACAGAGGAACATGAAACACCCCAGAGAGACTGAAAGAATCAAACCCTAAGCAGGAATGAAACACTAGGGACATTAGATTGGTGCAGTACTTCCTGACTTGGTGACATAGGGCTGTGGTTGCAGCAGACACAAAGCAGCATGAGTCAGCTAAGGGCAAGAAGGTAGGGAGCTGTGGGACTGTCAAGAGCCAAGGTCACTCGTAGGTAAATATCCATGGCCTGGCACCAGGTCTCAGCCGCTTCCCCAGTCCTGATGAGGGACTGGGAGACACAACACAGCCTGGGGCCTGGCATCAACAAAGGCCCCTGCTGCAACACAGGACCTGATAGGAACCCAGCAACCCTGGGAGTCCATGGGAACAAATGACTGTAAGGTCGAGAGAGAAGTCAGCTCTGACATGGAAGCCAGCCAATGGGCTGGGAAGAGAGATGCTCACATGAGGTGGTACTGGTAAGTGTGCCCATCAGGGCAGATGTCTGGAAAGTGGTCTGTTGGTGACTCTGTGCTACCAATGAAACAGACCCTGGTGACCAACGCCTGTGAAGTACTGGGGACAGTGCTGAGTCCTTCATGGCCATTGATCCTGTAATCGAGTTCCTTGTGAGGAAGACATTGAAACTTTCAGTCTATGACAAATGAGCAAGAAAGATGGCTAATCAACAGGGACGCAAATGGGATGGATCCAGAGGTTCTTCTGAACACTCTGCCAGCCTCTGGGCCAGGGTGACAGATCCTGAGGATGGCTCAGATCCACACTGTATCTTAAAAAGAATTGGAGAAGCTGAGAACTGGGGACGAGGGACTTCTCAGAGCCCCATTGAAGCCCACATTCTTCTCTTTCCTTTACAGTGGGGCTAAAGAAGGTGGTAACCTAGGCCCCCTGCCCCTGTTAATCCCTACTCCTGGACCTCTAAAGAATCATGGAACTTGCCACATATCCAAAGGCTTGGCACCAGGCCTCTCCCTCTGTCCTCTAAACTCTTCAAGGCACTTTGTTTATGAACAGGAATTATAGCCCTAGTAGGGACATAGTGCTGGACATTATGACATCTGGGGACCCAGAGGATCCCAGGCATAGCCCATTTGCTCTACGAATTCCAGTTCCATCTCTTCTCAGAAACAGAGCAGCTGGCTGCTCTCCCCATGGTCATCCTCCCTTGTACCTTCCCTACACACACAATGCACACACACACATACATACACACACACACACACACACACACACACACACACACACACACACACACACACACGCAGAGGGAGAGAGAGAGAGAGAGAGAGAGAGAGAGAGAGAGAGAGAGAGAGAGAGAGAGAGCACACCCCTGACTGGCTGTCATGCCTCTTCTGCATGCTCCAAACCACAAATGCAACCCCCCACCAACACCCTTCTGCTAGGGAAAGGAGTTTTTGGGAGTTGTCTCCAATCTGAGACTGAGATCCAGGACCAGCCTATGAAGGAAATCACTATGTCATTTCCGCCATCACAAGGAATCCTATGTACCTGAGCAGAAAGCTGCCCAGCCTCGAATAACCCATCCTATCTTTAACTGATGGGGTAGGATCTGGGGTGGAGCTGGCCTGCTGAGCTATGGACCTGAGCTATGAGCTATGGGGTGGATTCTGTTAAGCATCCTCCACAGGCTCTCTGCTCCCTGCAAATGCTAGGTTAGAAAAAGATAAAAGCCTGCCAAGAGCAGGTGGGCATGTGCCTGATAATTGTGGGGGCTCCCATTCTTTGGAGGGTCTGAGGGAGAGGCCATAAAGCATGCCTAGGAACTTTAGCTCGCTGTTTATTTGGTTATGTGGGATTGTCCCCAATAATTTGTCCTTTTAATGATCCTCACCTGTTGGGCCACCCACTTTCCATGGAGTTGATGCCTGGCTCTTTGGTTGTAGACTTGAAATGCCAGTCGCTTGCAAAAGGGACCTTTGTGATCTTTTTATCCTGCCTTCTGTCCAGGGCAAGGATGGGCTTTCAAGCACCCAGACAGTCAGCGCTGACCAGCAGCAGGGAACAGGCCCTTGCAGGCTTCAAGTCATCCCTGAAGCCAAGCGCCCTCTGCTGAAGCCAGCAGCTACAAGCAGCTCACCTCTCAAGCACCAGAAAATGCCAACATCACAACTGCTTTTTAAAAAAGAATGTAACCTCCCAGAATAAATGAAAATGAAATAAAGTGAAGTCACTAATTACGGGGCTAGTGTTGGGTCCCCCTCCCTGCCACTCCTAGCTGTCAATCTACCCTGTCAATAATCAAATGTGATTTTCCAAAGAGTTTGGAGAAACCCATAGAAAATGCCCTTCATTCAATGACACATATCTTACTTAAACCCTCCAGAAATGGCCACCATCTTTAGCCATGGCTGGCTTCCCCTTTTGGTTTTCTTTGGTTTCTCTGTCAAAGTTAAGTAGGAAGCCCGTCTGTTGTGTGACTCCAGGCATGAAGTTGTCACCCAGTGTTCACCCTGGAGTCAGGGTTGAGGTTCATCAGGAAGCATACTGCAGAGACTCCAAGCACAGATCCAGTGGCTGCAGTGGTTGCTGGAAGATGTTGTGAAGCCTTTTGTTCAGGAACTCCGGAAGAAGCAGAGAGAGCCCTGGAAACGGGAGCAGACACTCCAGTATCTCAAGGTCCATAACATGTGTGCCAAGAGCAGCTCTCTGGTTTCTGGAGAGCAGGGGCCAAGTAAGACAGGCTACCCTAGCATCACCCAAATAGCACATCTTTGGCCTTCAAGTAGCATCAAGTTGCCCCTGCACAGTTGCCATGGCAACTGCAGCACAGAGACTCTTGAGGGCATGGAGAGAGGAAAAGGGAGGTGGAGAAGGCACGTGGTGACTTTTCTGGAAAAGCCCATCTGCTCCTTTCCATATCGCAGGAGAGGAAGGAGGAGGGAGGAGTGGGTATTGGGGTACAGATGAGAAGGGGGAGCTGATCTTAAGATAGAGAAAAAGGCAGCCTTCTGGCTGCAGGTGCTTCCTTCCATTAGGGGCGGCAAGCCACCAACAAGGACAAGGCAGGGGGGAACCTTGCCAGCTGTTGCTGCATAGGAGCCCAAGTGCTGGTTCAAGTAGCCATGTGACCTTGGCCTTTAGAGAACTGCTGGCTGAAGATGATGGTGGGCCTGGTTAGGATGGCTGGGGAGGGTCTACTGTCAGCCACAACAGGATTTCTTCTTGGCAGGGGGGCCAACCTGAATGGTGTCCTTCCTCACTGTGTCCTCTTGCTCTTTGAGTAACCTGGGCAGTGGGGGGGGGGGTTGGAGGAGAAGAAGAGATGGTGTCAGAGCAGAGAAACTGCTGGGCTGGGGGCTGGCCCCGGGGACCAGTAGCCCTCACCTGAGCACCAATGTTTAAAGTCTACCTCTAATCACACAGATGCATGACTATAATTACGAGGACAGAGGGCTCAGTCACCATGGACTCTTCCTCCTGTCATGACACCTCTGCAGGCAAGCCACCCTTGGTCATCTTGGTGAACCTCTGGCCCTAATCCCTCGCTGTGTGACTCTATCACTCAGGGTCACATACATTTGCTTAAGGATCGAGACTGTGTCTTTATCTTGGTGACTCTGCAGCCAGTGCAGTAACAAACACAGTTTGAAGCTCAGCATATGTTCATGACTGGTCGTCAACTCTTCAGAGATGGTGCCTGTGGCCATGGCCGCAGGTTAAACATAGGAGGTGAGAGGTGACAATAATGACAGGAAAGACCTTCTTCTGTGCTTCCCTGGCACTCTTGCCTCCTGTGTCTCCTTTGATTTTCACACCCTGTTAGTTAGGCAGGGAAGGTGTGACTGATCCCCCACGCCCACCCTGCCCAGATAGGGTTTCTCTGTAGCTTTGGAGCCTGTCCTGAAACCCACTCTGTAGAACAGGCTGGCCTCGAACTCACAGAGAACTGCCTGTCTTCTGCCTCCCGAATGCTGGGATTAAAGGCGTGCACCACTACCGCCCAGAGTGACTGGTTTTCTTATATTCCCAATGTAGTCAATGAGTCAGTGGCAGAGCAAGGTCTAAAACTTTCCCCCTCGGTATAAGCCATAGCCCATAGACTTGTTCTGGAGTCTTAATTACTCAAAGTCAGATACTTTCAGATGCTCCCGTGTGAGTGTGGAGAGTAACACGGGGCAGTGTTCAGTGCTTGTTGGCTGGAGGAATGAACAGAAGCTTGAGTGTTGAAAAGCCCCCTGTGTTGTTCGGTCTCCCTAATTTTTGGTGTAGTCAGGCTCTTTGGGTCTTTCTACGTGGCCAGTCCTTTCGGCCTGGTTCCTGCCTTTATGATGGAGCACTGCTTGCTTCACTTTTGCACAGTCCTATCTCTCTCTGGTTCCTTGCTCTCCAACCAAGAGCCCATAATGTGAGCTCCACTTGTTCTGAAGATGACTCTCAGCTAATCCCACTGCAGTGTCAGGCAGTGCTAACACTTTGCAGGTGTATTTTCTGGGCAAATGGCAGCCTCTGAGACCGAAAGGGACTGACTACAGGAGAGGTATCAGGCAGCGGTGCTTTTCTTCTCTGCACTACTGTTTCAGAACCCTGGCGTTGACTCCCAACATTCCCCTATAAAGTCCTAGTTATGCCTGCACTCAGGGGCTCAGGAAGACAGGAAAAGGGGCTCAGCTATGTCCTGAATGGGGACTGGGGAGAGCAGACAGGCATCAACCGGGCGGACTGCAGCTGGGCTCAGCAGTATGTCTCCTCGCTGGGTGCCTTTCCTACCTGGCCAGGTGGAGTAGGGACTCCTCGGTGTTGTGACCCGAACAGGCGCTGCATTCATAGAAGATCAAATTGTTGTCCTGGAATCACAGAGCAGAGAGGGCATGTGGAGGGAGCCGGAGGAGTGTGGGGACCAGAGGAAGCCGAGGAGAGAGCCCTCTGCCTCTAGCTGCAGCCTTGCCTCCTCTCCTGACCCGGCTGGTTTCTTTCTCCTTAGGCTCCTAATGGATGCTGGTTCTATATGGCACTACTGGCAAACTGTAACAATGCTGTGACAGCAGCCTGGTGTGGCCTTGCACTTTCCACTTTCCTGAAGCTCTGACAAGGGTGTACTTGCTTGTTTCAGGTTCATATCAACCTTTGAAGCAGGTGGAAAGGCCAGGCTAAACAAAGCTGTCACCATTTCCCAGGCAGGGAAACTGAGTCTAGAGAAGCAATGTGGCACTTAAAGCTGCTGTTACAGGACATGGCTCCTCTGTGGACCTCGGACAGATGTCACAGGGCTCCAGTAAGATTGTACCCTGGCTGCCCCGGCTGTGAGCCTAGGTATATGGGGCAACTGTCCGACACTCATTTGGCAGAGGTGCTGCTGTGTATATAGGGCCTCTTGGCCAAGGACCCATGGCCAGTAATCGCTTCCATTAGTAGGTTTCTTACTTCATGACAACAGTACTAATGGGACCTAGCTTTTGTTTGGATGCTCTCCCTTCCGAGGGTGTCTGTGGTGACTAGTGACAGGTGACTGAGGCACTGGGAAGACTAGATCAGGAGGCTTTGAAAATAGTGGCTTCCAACTCACCTCTCTTTGCCCACACTAGAGACTCAGAGCTGACTCTGGAGAAGTCTATACAAGAAGCCACTTCAAGGACGGAGGTGTAAACAGAAAGGCCCAGAAGCTAAGCCTGGAACACAGGAGGACTTGCCTTCCAGCGTCAACTGCTCGTCCAATCATTACCACACTTGGAGGGAGTCATTCAGCTCTGTCTTCGCGTTTATTTGTTTTTTACCAATTGAAAATTTGAAAAATGATATGGGTCATGGGGCATAGCTCACTTGGTGGAGTCCCTACCTAGTTCCTATGAAGCCCTGAGTGTGGTCCCCAGCGTGGCATCGATAGAGCATGCTGGCACACATCTGGAATCCCAGCACTTGAAGGTAGAAGCAGAAAGATAGAGTTCAAGGTCATCCTGGGATATAGGAAACCTTGTCTCAATACGAAAATAGAATCAACAATGAAAGAGGGAGAACAGAAAAGAAAATGGGATAATAATCATAATTCAGGGCTATATTCTTCAGCCAAAGTATTTTTCTCTATGTGTATTTGGAAATTCAAAGTTTCTAATTTCAGAAAGGTAATACATATATACTGCATATTATATAACACCATCAGTGGGTCTGGGACAGCACTCTGTAATCAAATATATTAATATTTCTTCAGTGAGACACTTGGATATCCGCTAGAAGGGTGATAAAGTCCACAAGTAGCTTCATGTCAATCCCAGGCAGATTTCTAGCTAGGTGGAATGCAAAAACAAAATAGACAGACAGACAGACAGACAGACAGACAGACAGACAGAAGACCTCCTATCGTCAAAGTGTTTGGATGTCAGAAGTATGGAGGTGCCCAGTGACCAGTCAGACTGTTTACCCTCCTCTCCATTGATTCTTACCGTCTGAGCTCATTTCAGGCTCTGAAGTTGAGTCCCGTTTTAAGTAAGCAGCTCAAGAATTGTGCATCACTGGGTGCTGGGCCTCACTCCTCTCAGGTACACAGTTCCATGAAACCAGAGGCAAGAAAGCAGCACAGGGGGAGCCCTTGTGCACACCCCCCCCCCACTTTCCACTGAGCCCTGCTGCCACAACGGCTGATGCTTATTTAGATACTTTGTTTCTTGAGTTTACTTTGAGATAGATGTTTCTTGAGTTTTTCTTCAGGTCTCAGCCTTTAGGCTCCTTATGTCAAAAGCATCTTACGTCAAACACATTCTGCAGCAAAGTGGTCCACACTGCTGCCTGGTGGACAGTGAGGTTTTCAAGCTCAACAGTGATCAAGTGGAGACGCAGATGGTGGAATTCCAGTATCGGAACAAGATTAGAGGGAACAGTCTCCCGATTCCTTAGAACTTGTAAGTCCATGCTCCACATAAAAGCGGTTAGGACAGTTCTCCTACCTGGTGTCCTCCAAGCAGCTCTACCTTATGACCTCACCTCTCTTTGCAGTTATAAATGGATAGGACCCAAGTCATTCCTAAGATGCCAAGATTCCCATTTGCTCAATTGCTTCTCTTCAAGGGGGCTTCCAGAAGTTCCTACTAAGGCTCTTGAGCTTATTCCTGAATAGTGAGGAGGTGGGGTCGGTGTCCAGAAAGAGGGAAGTATGGGCTTTTTACCTTGGCGAGTTGCTCTCCCAGGCCTCGGGGGACTTCCCGTTCCTTCTCATTGTCAAGTTTATTGCCCAGCAGCAGAACAGGAATTGGGTCTCCCACAGCTTCCTGCAGAACAGATCATCCCTCCATTGAGAGAAGACTCCCTGGGTGATGCCAGGCAGCAGGCTCACAGGGCTGCCTGGAAAGATCCAGGCTCATGTGAGAGCCCAGCAACGCAGAGTGAGATTCACGTCACCTGGCAGTCTCCATTCACCACGCTTCTGCAAAGTGCTGGGGCCTGTTTCTCCCCTCCCCCTCCACCCCCCAGGCATGCAATGTTCTTTCTCTTTTCACCAACCTCTTGGGCTCTTGTGTAAAGCTCATTGACTCCCCACTTGTGCAGAGGAGGTAGCAGGATGGGGGCGGGGGGGGGGGGCAGGGTGTGGACATCAAGGGATTGTGCATTCTTTCTATGACTTTCTACTGTACCACTGAGGGCTTGGCTAAGTGACTAAACCCAGTCTAACAAAGCAGAACAAACCTAGGAAATTCATCAGTGTAGGTTGGAGCTGGTCTGTGGTTGCTTTGAGAAGGGGTGGCATCTTGAGCCTCTGTGACACACAAGCTCCCTGGGGGGGGGGCATACAAATCTGAATCATCACACTGGGCCAAAGAACTCCTTAAGTGGCTGCTGGTAGGCTAACTGGGGGAAGGCACTAGGGACTCACACTCCTGGGAGCTTTAACTCCCAAGAAGGGTAGACTTAAGGGGGGCTATCTGCCATGGCAGCTGCACTTCCATGTTCAGAAGTGATGACATCACACAAGGTGACACCGTGTTTGTTCTTATAATGGCTGTGGCATATCAGCCACATCCTGGGGGCTCTGCCCTATCTGCAAAAAGGGGGTGCTGCATGTATGTCCCCGGAGGCAGAACAATGGGCCTGGGACGCGTGGTCATACAGTGAGTAAATACAGTCATGTTCACATTTAAGAAGGTGGTTGTTTTTACTTTGTGAGATACTTAATTAGGGGCTTTTGATCATAATTTGGTAACTAATAGTTATTCACCATAGCTAAATGTTTTTCTAAATAGAGGGGCTGTGGGATAATAGACATTTACAAGCCTAAGTTATGGCTTTGCCAAGAGTCTCTCTGCCTTCCCTCAGCATCTCATGGGAATGGCTAAAGTACACCTGATCGGAACACCTGTTCTAAAACTTAAGTGTAGTTACCTCTAGCTACATTAAATCCCCCATGTGTCCTTAATCTGCACATTCATGTTTCACTGTAGTTCAGTGGGAGAAAGGACCTCTCAGTTTCTAAGTGGGGACATCAGGTTCAGAGGACCCCAAAGTCCTATGCGCCCTCAAAACAAGACCTGTGAAGGCCACTTAGTACATGGCTCCATCATTCACTGAAATTTTGTCTAGATTCATATTTCTAGGGAACACTCTGAGGCTTGGTATGTTACTAAATAGAATACTCTAGAAATGGTACCCACTGGGAAGAGAGTGATTTATGTTCACAGTGATGTCGCCTGTCTTCTGACCCACTAAAATAAATCACATGAGTAGTTGCTAAGTAAATCTTACTACCCGTCAGCTAACAGCATACAGACTGCTGTGGCTCCCTGTTAGCCAAGGGTTAGTTGATGGGAATGCCCCAATCCATCTTGACTGCACAGGCAACCGAGTACTTATGCAAAGAGTTTTTCACATAAAAGGAAGGAAAGAAGAGGATTCGGGGAACTGGGCCAAAAGACTTGCTGTTTAGAGCACACGAGAAAGATATATTTGTAGACTTATGTGTGAGGAATGACTAAGGTTTGTGGGATTTCTTGACATGGAAATTCTGAAAATATGAGCATCAGACCTAAAATCTTGGCATAGAACTCCAACCCGGGTTTTATTAGTAGATGGAATAGGTCATGGCGGCAACTTCCTTGCAAAGGGGAGGGTGGACATGGAAAGTCAGAGTAGGATGGGGTGGGGCCCGAGTCTTGTGCCTGATATGCACCTTCTGCAGAGCAAACACCAGTGCTCTCATGGGGGAAGGACAAACTTCTTTGAGAGCTATTCCTAGACAGAGAAAGGGGAGAGTTTAGAAAGAGCAGAAAAACGAGCCAAGCTCCCAGCTGCATCCTATTCCCATCTTGTCTTTGCTCGTCCATTGCACAAACACATCAGACAACTCACTTCTCCTCCGTGGGCTGCCATGAAAACAGAGAACAAAGCCCAGCTCCGAGATAAATGCCATCACGCACGCAGGCCTGAGGGTGTGCTAACTTTGACGAGCAGCAGTCCTCATGACCCTGGCCCCATCACCAGTAGAGTAATAGGGTGGGTTGGTCTGCATGTCAGTCTTGGGATCTTCCCTGACTCCTGAACTATCTCCCTGAAGTTTATGCCTTCCTTATTTCTACCTAGGTTCTCAGCTTGTCTGGTACTACTTGGTACAAAGAGACACATAATTACCTATTAGGTGTTGCAACACTTTTCCTTTAAATTTATCATTATTTCAATTTATCATCACTTCTTATTATCATTATTTTGGTGCTGGACATGGAATGCAGGTCCTTTCCCATGAAAGGCTGGTACTCTCCCACTGAGCCGTGCCTCCAGCCCGACATCTCCTTTTGAGAGTACAAAGTGCACTTCTACTAAGCCTGGGAGACTTGGTGAACAGCTCTCCCTTAGCCTCTGTTGTTGATAATGCTCTAGAATCCCAGGATATGTGCCACAGGCCAGTTTGATGGCTCTTAACCTTAGGGGGCTGGGTGCTACCACCTTTTCTCTGGATGAGTCCTTTAGTAGTTTCTGTTCTCTGAATTGCTGGTCTCTGATCCTTAAAATAGTTCCTGTTTTAGAATGTTCTAACATTCTACACCTTTGATTGCCATAGCTGCTTTTCTCTATATTTGAGTGTGATGGAAGATAGATTTGTTGAAATTCAGATCATCCAACTCGAACTTTACCAAACTAGAGCTGTCAACTAGGAGCAGAGGGCTGTCACTCAGCCCTGGGTGAGCAGCTGCCGGGTTGAGCTGGTGTGTATGTGTGTGTGTGTTTGTATGTGTGTGGTGTGGTGTGTGTGTGTGTGTGTGTGTTGTATGGGGGGTGTGTGTGGTGTGTGTGTATGGTGTATGCATGTGTGGTGTGTGTGTGTGGTGAGGTGTGTATGTGTGTGTGTGTTTGTGTGTGTGTGGTGTGGTGTGTGTGTGTGTGTGGTATGGGGTGTGTGTGTGGTGTGTGTGTATGGTGTATGCATGTGGTGTGTGTGTGTGTGTGTGTGTGTGTGTGGTTTGTGTGTGTGTGTGTGTGTGTGTGTGTGTGTGTGTGTATGGTGTATGCATGTGTGGTATGTGTGTGCGCCTGTGTACCCATGCCTGAATGTGTATGTGAGAATGTCTGTTTGCTGGAGGCATGAAAAAGCACTTAACTGGGAAAATGTTGCTATTTCTCTGGAGCCAGAAAAAAAAATTTTCTCATCACATTAAAGCATGCCGTGATACTAAGAAAAAAAATGACTGCAAAATTATATCTTGAGGGTTTCCATATTTATCCACCCCCTGGACTATGAGTCAAAACAAGATTTATTTGTATAGTTCATTTTAAACTGTCAGCGCTTCAAGTTCAACTTGGAATGTGGGGGGGAAATCAAACTGCTATTTTTGCTCCCTGCTGTACATTGTCACCAAGGACAAAGATCACGGGCTGAGATTTCACTTGCAACCAGTAAGGGAGAAGGAAGTGGGTCAGAACCTCTCCAGATGAAATATTGTTCTGCTTGGAGACTAGAGCAACAAGGCCTGGGGAAGAGACCAATGCACCTATGTTTTAGGAGATGCTAGCCGGCCGGATGAAGAAAGCATCATGATACAGCGGCAGAGCCAGGGTTCCGGTTCTAACTGTACCTACAAGCTGTGGGTGCCTGTGGACAAGTCACTTCTCTTTGTCCTCCCAAGTGAGGTGTATATGTGTGTGCATACATGTGTGCTTGTATTGTTGTTGTTTGCTTAGCTCAGAAATGTTCTATATGGATTCACCTTTCCATCCATTTTCTACTTCCTTAATGCCTAGGCCTCACAATATGGTGCCACCTGAATGATTACAAAAACAAATCTGAACATGAAGTTGAATAAGTAGACTAGACATTGGAGATTTACAGCCTAGACTTGGGGAACACACCAGACTGAATTGCTGTAGCCAGGTCTGTGACCTCTGCCTGACCCAAGTCCCTTGGAAGTTCACTTATCTAGTTTGTCTATGCCTTAACACGGTGTGCCTTGTGCCCAACTTCTCTCTTCTCCAAACTGAGTGCTCAGATCTATTCTCCCAGAGGTGCTGTGAAGGCAAAACCACCTCATCACACGGGACACTCCTGTTCAGAGAGACTGATCCCCCAGGACTGTCTCTGCTCTCGCTCAGTGTGATGAAGGCACACATGCGTGCGCGCGTGGGAGGTGGGGGGGGAATGGGGCCTAGCAAATGGTACTAGGTCATGAGGCATGCATCCTTGGAAGGCCATGAGGTAATAATTCTTGTGAGTCCCTAGTTAGTTCTTTTTGTTTTGTTCTTCAAGATAGGGTTTCTCTTCATAGCCTTGACTATCCTGGAATTTTCTCTGTAGACCAGACTGGCCTGGAACTCGTAGAGATCCGCCTGCCTCTGTCTCCTGAGTGCTGGGATTAAAGGCGTGTGCCACCACCACCCAGCCCTGGTTAGTTCTTACAGGAGAGTTGCCATAAAGAGAGCCAGCCTGGCCCCTTCACTTCTCTTGGTCTCCTCATCAGCTTCCACCATGGTGAGACCCACCATGATGCAATATAACTAAGATGGTCCTGACAGAGCTAAACCAGCCCAGGCACCACCATGCCCTGGGTCCTCCTGAACTGTGAGCCAAGTGAGCTTTGCTTCACATACAATTTCTCCAGATATTTTTTCTGTAATATGAGTGCCAGAGTAACTCTCCAGATGTTTTCTTGGATAACAAGTCTCTAATAGCCTTCAAGCTGGAGGGACCCTCAGGACCTCTCATGTATACTCTCACTCTGTCATCCCCTGCCCTGCCCCCACCCCAAGGAGGTCCATGCTATGCACTGTAGAATTTGGGTGGGGACAGTATTACAGGGTCCTGTCCCTCAGTGAATGGTTGGCCCAAGAGTCAGGGCCAGGAAATGGCTGAGCTGAGCTAAGAACTGCTTTTCCAGAGAGCTCCATCTCCTTCCCTGAGTACCTATCTCCTCCCCACACCATCTTCAAGACCACATCTTTCCCATTCGTGGCAAACAATTGTTTGCCTAACTTCAGGTGGCCTGGGTGGGCGGGGCACTGGGAACAGCTGGCCACCATTCAGTTACTAACAAGGCTTCAAGCCCTGAAGACTGTGATTACAGCTCCCCCCACCTTCCTTCTCCAGGCGAGGGAGTTGGCAAAGTGCTCCAAGCTCTTTGAAAAAATAAGGTTCTCCGCAAATATAAAGTACTTATTATTTTCAGTTCCCCTCAGATCAAATTAGGTGTCAAGTTTTAATCTATCACCTGACACCTCTGATTGCTGGTTGCCAAGGCAGAATGACTTAGCTTTTCAAGAATGGGGGAATAATTGCATTTATGATGCTTCTTTCCCACACCTTCAACACACAGTCAACCGTTTGGCACAGCCTCCTACACTTGCTCCTGAACCCTGAGCCGTGGGACTGGATGCCTTTCCTAGTGCAGCCTCTCGGGTCCAGTGAGTGCTGGGCACATGGCCCGTCTTAAGAAAAGTCTTGGTCAGGGCTCAGAGGTGCTTTGAAAATGACTCAGAGCCTTGCTATTCTGAGAGTGGAATAGCAGCACTGCCTTCCTTGCAAAGTTGTCAGAAATTTGGAATCTCATATGCCTGCACCTGTGAGAGGGTCTGTCTTTTAAGGCCTTCAGGAGATTCCCAGGTATGGAGGACTTTGAGAAGCACTTATTCGTGGTAGGAACTATAGAGGCTGAAAAACAAAACTGCCTGGGCAGCTGAATTTTTGTTTTTTGTTTATTTTTGCTTTTTAATTTCTAAGCCCTGGGCTGGCCTGTCTATAGGGAAGGCCTTGCCTTTAGTGTTGTTCAGTGGAGCCCAGTGCTCAGGCACTGTCTCTTCAGAGTTCCTTTAGAGTTCATCAGCACTTTCTGTCAAACTTGTTTTAAAAGACAAGATTCAAACTACAAATTACCCATACTTAGAAGATTCCAAGTTAACAATGTACAATTTACTGCCTCAGCCTGGTGTCTAAGCCCACGGGTGACTCAAGGCTCCTATGAGGTGAGGTCCCTGCCTAAGCACCTGTTCACAGAGCTGAGGTACACCATGCTCAGCTGTGTGAAGGACCGCGCTCATACTCAAGTCTGCAATGATATCCTCTACCATTTCTTCCTGCTCACCAGATTCAGCCTGATCTCTAGAGACTAGAGCCACCCCCAGCGACAGCAGAGAACACAGTCTCCCGTTTGCCCCCATCACTGCCGTCAATACCAGACTTGCCAGCTCAGGTCTCGGTTTGGATGTGTGTGGATGTCTGAGGCTAGGGGAAGAATGAAGACTTGGAGAAGTTGCAGCTCAGTTTCCTCGCTTTGAGATGTGAGGGATTGTACTAGGTGGCGCCAGACTGACTACTTTCAAATGGAGACCCCACTGTCTACAGCATTGTTTGTAGATCTCCAATGTACAGAGCTGGAAAGAGCTGAGCAGATAGTACGGAGAAAGGAGAATGGGGGGCCCTGAACTGTGATCACTAAACCTTTCCCTGCCCTGCCCTGCCCCACTTTCTAGGGAATGTCAGCCTGATTCCAGGACTCCGAGGACAAAGATACGAAAAAACCTACTGGCTTAGATCATCAGCAGTGTTACTCCTGGTGCTGCCAACAACAAAGAAAAAGATCAGAAGGAAGGGGAGGAGAAGGGACAGGAGAAGGAGAAAAAAGAAAGAAGATGATGATGATGATGATGATGATGATGATAGGAGAAAGAGGAGGGAGGAAGAGGGGGAGGAGGGAGAGAAGAAGGAGAGGATGGAAGAGTAGGATGGTGACGATGATGATGACGATGATGATGGTGATACCATAGGAGAATTGTGTCATGAATTTCAAAGTTCAAATAGGATCTACCCATATATCATTTGCCGCTTTCATTAGCTCAGTAAAAGACAACCCATGGCATTTCAAATTTTAGTTCTTCACATTCAGTAAGTGTTTTAGGGACAGGAATTTTGAGAAATGGTTTGTGTTAAGCCACTCTCTCAGAAACTCTTAGATCTGCTTACATTCTGTCCTTTAATGTTCTTGGTAATGGGACTCATGCAGATTGGCAGCCGACCCAGGGCATGGTCCCGCTGAGTGATGCTGACGAAGGGGCGGATTTGGGTGGGAGACGTCAGACATCAGAGCCAAGTGGGAGGAAGAGCCCATGATGGGTAGGTGGAGCCTGGGATGAAGTTGTGAATGTGCCAAGAGCCACAGGGGAGAGTCAGGGAGCAGAGAAAAGTCTGGCAAACCCAAGACCTTCCAGGAAAGTGGCTGCTCACCTCCACGCTGCTCAGCCACTGCCGGATGGACAGGAAGGATTGCTTGGCTGTGAGGTCATACATAACAACCACGCCGTCGGCCTTCCTGAAGAACTGCTGAGTTACACAGCGATATCTGCCATGGGAGAGCCAGCGTCAGGTGCGTACCTTCCTTGGGAGCCCTGGCCTGAGACCTGGGTATGCAGCCCCTCACCTCTCCTGCCCAGCCGTGTCCCACAGCTGCAGAGCCACCCGTGTGTTGTCCACAGTGACGGTCTTCACTCGGTAGTCGATGCCTGCAAGATGAAACAGGCCTGTGAGAACTGCCTTGGTCATGGGTACCCTCACTTCCAAGTCAGGAGATGGTGCCTCCCTGTCTGGAACCATGGCGGGCAATCTTCCCTGAGTAGTACCTGTGGGGAAGTGTGGAAAAATGGACCAAGCACCACACAGGGGTCTTGAGACTTGAGTTCTGGTCCTGTTTCAGACCCCAGGACTTGACGACTTCACTGAACCCATCTTAGCTATGGGTGCCTTGCTATACCATCATGTACCTACTCTAGGATGCTGGATGAAGTCATGTCAGGGCCTAGGCACAAAAGCAACATGCAATGAGCAGATGACTACCTAACTGGGGATGACGACTGTCATGCTTATTCCATGCCTTCCTTACTCTGTAGCTTTCCCCTTTCATTCTTTTCTTTTGGTGAAACTGCTTTCAAAATGTCCCTAATAAATTCCAATGCTGAGGGGATGAAGCAAACTTTAATATCCCCATCAGATAATCCAAGAGGAGTTTGAAAAGGAGGAAGATGAATGGAGGAGCAGAGGGAGGAGGGAAGGGGGTTGGCAAATAGCAGAAAGAACAAAAAAGAGTCAGGAGAATGAGACAAAGGCAGTATCCACCCTCGGAAAGGGTCTAGGACTCTATCATCATGAGGCCATTTATGATCACCTCTTCAGTTATGTAACCCTCCCCAGGTTGGGCTACCCACAGGGTCAGGGTCAGGGTCAGGTCAGTGACATGTGCAGCCCTCAGAGCCAAAAATCCCAACACATGGTCTTCTAGGATTCTCCAATCTAAGGACTTCTCTGAGCTACATTGAAAGATGAATAATTGTCTTGGGCCACACATTAAATACAAGGTATGTACTATAGTTGCAAACATACTTATGTTTTATTTTGTGTGACATAACTTATTCTATACAAAGGTCATGTTTACACACACACACACACACACACACACACACACACACACACACACACACCACACAGAAAATCAGGTAATGTTTTAGGTAAGTTCACACTTTGGTGTTGGGTCACAAACACAGCTGTCATAGTACACACATGACCCTCTCTGGTCATGGGTTGAACACCACACATGGCTCTCTGGTCATGAGTTGAACACCACACATGAACATGAACCTCTCTGGTCATGGGTTGAACACCACACATGGCCCTCTCTGGTCATGGGTTGAATATTACACATGGCCCTCTCTGGTCATAGGTTGACCCCTTTTATAGGCCTTTTTCTCTCCTGTGATCTTAAGAGTGTTTAAAAATGCATAAAGATTCCTAAAAGCCTTATTATTTATGGCTCCCGTTTGCAGAACTGGAAGGCATCCCTTTCCATTTTCACAGAGACCCAACAGTCCTTGCCCTGCAGGGAACGGGAGCAGAACAGGGAACAGAAACCTTGGCAGAGAGTAGCAGGAGATACTCAGCAGTTATGGAAGAAGCAGGAAGTGGTAAAGGTCACCCCAGGTCTTTTGCTTCACAGACAGGAATGGATTCATCTGGGTGAGAAAAAGAGTAGAATGTTTTTACTATATTCCCAATATTTTCGTGTAGGCTGCCATTCTTTTGGTGTCCTCAAGTCACCCATGAGGGTTATAATTTGCACACATATGCAGATACACACACACACACACACACACACACACACACACACACACACACACCATGGAGAGATAAGAAATTGCAGTCAAGGTTCCTCCCTTCCCTGGGCTGGCAGCTAGGGTGAGGCGCTCCAGTCCATTCCAGCATCCTTACCTGGAGCAGAGGCTGCCTGAGGTTTCCTTTCACCAGGCAACCCATAACCATGTGTACCCATCAAAACATGACACTGCTAGCTGCTGAACTGGGGGTGAGTTTTCTTCTTGATTGAAAGCATAAGAGGGAGGGATACCCCAACTCTATGCTTTGGAGAAGCCCTATTTTCCGTTTTCTCACTACTTTTGAGCAACCAACTGTGGATACTGCACTGGCAGGGGCAGACCGAAAAGCACTCATAGGGCCTGAAGCCCCATGAACAGAGCTTTCTGTTGTTGACATGGAAAACAAGGAAAAGGCAAGTGGGTGTTGCAGGGAGCAGCTGGTCTTGGCTGCTTCTAGCAGGCCATGTCTACCTTTCTGGTTGGTTGATAGAGGATGGACAGGGTCTTTATTTTGCAGGGAGTGGGGTAGGCAGAGGGCATTCTGTGAGGTGGTGAGCTTGGTATGATTCTGCACTGGACTGGAAGGGCATTTCTTTGTCCAGCATCAGGCAGGCAGCTAGGGAAGCATATAAACAAGACCCCAGAGGCCGGATGTGCAGCTAGAGAATAAGGTGAGGATGGCGTGACAGTGACAGCACCCAGACACCACGGCAGGAGAACAAGTGCTTGACAAAAGAGGCAGGGGAATACTGTGGGGACAAAGGGCCTGGAACAAACGTTTTAAGGCCATCTGGAACTCTAAAGGTCCAAGCACCAGGAGACTGGGCCCTGCCAATGCAGGCAGCATGACCTTGATAATGTCATTTCTCCTCAGTTTTAGAGATTCAGTTCTTTGTGTGCTGAGGGGGATGGAGGTTTGAAGGAACTAAATTGGTATTTCATAATCTCTAAGTTCTGGGGGAACATTCCATGATGGCATTGAGATATCCTTCATCTTGCAACCCAATTCGCTGTAACAGTTGAAGTAAAGAAATCATGGGTTAGAGCTGAACTGAAGGGTCCCTGGAAGGTGATGTCAGCCTTTCTGGTGAAGACGGGCCAGGCTGTCACCATGCAAGGAAGGGAGGGGAGGGGACATGTCTACAAGTTGCCTGGCAGGAGAGCCCTAGCTTCAGGAATCCCCTATAGGACATGGGGTGAGGACCTCACTGGTGGTCAAGAAAGAACAGGAAGCATTCTATCAGGACATGCTTTTGGGTTCTGGGCTGTGATTAAAGCAGGGAGGTTATGAAGCCATGTGGAGAAGTGGGCCTAAGCACTGGGGAAGAAACCTGGCTGCCAAGGTGGTTTGGTCTCTGGTGCTCACTCTGACTGTGCCTATGTCCCCTCACAATCTGGCTGGATGTGAATAGACCATCTCCAAGGGTCTTTCCAGCTCCAGGGCTCCACAAAAGTCATCAGTTGGGTCTACAGATCCCCAGAGGTCCAAACACCTATTCATGAAGAAGCAGGCAGGGTCCTGAGGTAGAGTAGAAACACGAAAGAGTTCTACACACCATTTTCTCATGGAATGTGGGAGACCAGGAAGTGACCTCAAGTGACAGATGTGAGCCTAAAGAAAAGCCCAGTGTTTGTTACTGAGTGGTATTGTGGAATATTAGTTGAAGATGTTTTACATTTATTTATGCTGTGGGACATTTGTTTAATGATGCAAAGATATGTCACATTCTTTTATGTTGAATTTGTTTAACTCTGTGAAGCTGTGTTACTTTGTCTGTCTAAAACACCTGATTGATCTATTAAGGAGCTAAATGGCCAGTAGCAAGGCAAGAGAGAGAAACAGATGGGACTTCCAGGTAGAGAGAATAAATAGAAGGAGATAAAAAGATTGAAGAGCGATCAAGGGGAGGAGAAGGGGCCATCAAGGGCCAGCCACCCAGCTACACAGCAAGCCATAGAATGAGATACAAAGAAAGGTATATAGAATTGAGAAACATAAAAACCTGGAGGCAAAAGGTAGTCGGGATTATTTAATAAACCTGGCTAGAAACAAGCCAAACTAAGGCAGGGCATTCACAAGAAAGAATAAGTCTCTGTGTATTTATTTGGGAGCTGGATGGTGGGCCCCCCAAAGAGCAAAGAGTAGAAAGTTACCAACTACAGAGTTGGTATCTGCTGCTCTGGACAAGAGATTGGCCAGAGCTCTGGGTGGGGGTTGGTCTGCTGTGTGGCCTTGGGAAAATGACTCTTCAGTGACATAATACCCTAAAAGGAACTTACTTTGGTGGCTGGTATGGCAGCTGCTCATCAACTCACACATAGAGCAAGGCCAGGCACACTGGGCTAGAGAAGTTGCCCTAGAGAACCTGCTACTGCTCTGGTGTCTTTGTGCCCCATGATAAAGGACATTTGGTTTGTCCTCTTCCTAAATTGTGGATGTTTCCCGAAATGTGTGGTGGCCTCTGGGAAAGTACAAGTGGGCCAGTTTTCTTCTTCAATAGAGCATTCTATCTCAGGCATGAGGTTGGGAGTGGAACTTGACTCCACTGTCAGGAGAGGCATGTGACTTAGAGATGAGCCTGGGGTCTCAAAAGGCATCTTGCCTGTCACTATGGGCCCCTGATATAGCCCTGACTTGTGGGTCCCATACTGGAGCACCCTCTAGGAAAGGCAGTCTGACTGCCTCCAGACACTGCAGTACCTCTTTGCAGTAAGCACCCTGGTTTCCCCTCAAAAGATAGCTAGGTCAGACTGTCCTGGGTTTGCATCCAGTGCCTGCCCTGCTTCCTTTCATGTCTGATGCTTTGCATTGGGATGTCCTCAGTCTTTATGTGGAGTAGTGCGGGAGGGAGGGGAGAGGTGCCACAGTGTAAGAAAAGGCCTGCCAGGAAGCACAGGGCACTGGAGCATGTGGGAAGACTCAGTGGGTAAGAAAGGAGATGGAGGAGCCAGTTCAGAATGAAAGGAAAATGCTGACTTTCCCCCTAGGAAAGGCCCCGGGGCCTGGGCCTTGGGAGGTTTGCCCTGCAGAACCAGCTTGTCAGAAGCCGATGGTCAAGGGCGGTCTGGCCAGAGATCTGGACTTGGAAGCATGTCAGGGACCCATATGAAATCCTTTCTTTTTCACGTAAGAAAAATCAAGGGGACTGTGATGGTCAGTAGCGGATGAGGACCTGGGGTTTCCAATGTCCCACTGAACCTCCTCAGTCTTTCCTGACCCCAACTTCTGCCCACCTCAAAAGGCAGAAAAGGGACCCTACCATTCATGGGTTTCTATGTGCATACAATGTAACGTTGTTAAGCTACCGTTGAAAGGCTAGATGTTGGGGGGTGTGGGGGTCCTGTGGGGGTGCCAGCACTAATCATAGGAATGTGTATAGGGCTCCTGATCTCTCTGGACTTCAGCTTCTCAGTCTGTCAGGCTGATCACATGTGAAGACAGGTTGAAATGGTGGATATGTGGTCACGGCCAATGCTCAGATTGTAGCCAACCATTGTCAAGTTTGGTTGGCTCATCAGTTCAGCTGAAGAGGCACAGCAAGCATTCACCCTCATCTTTTGTTGAGTGACTCAACATGGTAGAAGCTACACTTTAATGCCATGTGCAGCTTTGGGTGAAACAATTAAAAATCTCTTTTTGAATAAAAAAAGTGGGGACACATTCAGCCATGATTATCTAATGGCGGCTGAGCCTAATCCACTCCTACAGTTAATTTCTGATGACTCCCAGCAGATCCGGGATATAGGACAAGTCAAGTCAATGTGTAAAAGAAGACTTGCAGGGTGTTTGCTGGTTGTACATGTATCCGCAGGCAGGCAGGCAGGAGTAGGCCCATAGGAAAGGTTGGGGGTGGTGGTCTTGGCTCTGGGGGAGTTCTCATCAGATCTGGGGAAGCATGAAGGCTCAGGGTCTCATTGACTGAAATGGCAGCAGAGGACTAGTGAGATGACTCAGTCAGTAAAGGTACTTGTTGTAAAGCCTGATGACCTGAGAAAAGAGAGAGCCAACTTCCATAGACTTCCATAGACTATCTTCTGACCTTCATGCTTGTATTATCACACACACACACACACACACACACACACACACACACACACACACACACACACACACACGAGTAATATATTCCTGCATACATATACAGATTATTTGCAGAAGTAGCATAAGCTAGGTGGGTAGGTGGGGGCTCACAGAGAGGACCAAAGACTACACACCCACTGTTGTCAACCTCAGCTCCCTAAATACAAGGCCAGAACTACAGAACTACGAAGCACTCACCCCACCCCACCCACATACCACCAGCATAGCAGCCCAGCAGTGTGTGTGTGGCGGGGGGGGGGGGGGGGGGGGCTGGGCTTCTCCTTGTTCCTCCCAGCCCTCTGTTGAACAGCCAGTGCCACCATCCCTCCCACTAGTCCTTTATTCCCTCCTGGAGGAGAGAACTCACCTACAGTGGCAGCCATGCCTGGGGAGAAGCGGGCCTCACAGAGCCTCCTCAGGAAGGACGTCTTCCCCACGGCAGAGTCACCCACAAACACGATCTTGAAGAGCCGGTCTGGGGTAGAGGGAATGCTTTCCTCCTGTAGATGGAGACAGTCTGATCACCTGCTGGGCATGGCCACTAGCCCCTGCTGCTGCCAGGTTGCCTTTTATTATCCACTGAGATCCCAGCACCATGGAGGCCACTTGTGGCCCAGAATACACCTAGCAGTGGTCTTGGAGCATGCGGCTCCTTCTAGCACGAACAAGAGATGGTTAGGAGAAATACCAGCCATTCACAGACATTCATGGGAAAGGACTGATGGGACTCTAGGACAAGCAGGCAGGCCCTTGGTGGAGTAGATGAGCCAGGAATGTAAACAGTTACTGAGTGTGGCGTTCCCAGAGCACCAAGTGAGAATGAGAAGGGTCAAGATCCCAGAAAGCAGGGGCTTGGGGAGAAAGGGAAGACAAGTGTGCTGGGTTTGTTTGTTTTGTTTTTGTCAATGTGACATTAAATAGGGTCATCTGGGAAGAAGAAACTTCATTTGAGAAAATGCCTCCATCAGATTGGCCTGTGGGGAAGTCTGTAGGGCATTTTCTTGATTAATGATTGGTTTTAGGAGGGCTCAGTTCACTATGAATGGTGCCCCCACCCCTGCAAAGGTGATTGTGGGTGCTACAAGAAAGCAGGCTGAGCCAGCCATGGGAAGCAAGGCCATAAGCAGCACTCTTCAATGGCCTCTGCTTCAGTTCCTGCTCTCTGGCTCTTGCCCTGACTTCCCATCGTGACTGTGAGCTGTAAGTTGAAATAAACCCTTTCCTCCCCAAGTTGCTTTTGGTCATGGTGTTTATCACAGCAACAGAGAAGCAAACTAGGACCACAAGGTAGTCTTCAGAGGGAGAGCAAAGAGATGGATGACCACGGGGCTGGGGATCATCACTTAGCTCCTTCCTTTAACTTGAACATCCCCCCCCCAGATGCTTCCTAAGACTCAAGAAACTTAGGGGACTCCAAAAGCTCTGAGATTCACAGACTCCTTAAGACAGGGGCAACTGGTCTGGGGGAGGAGACTCTCTGGAAGACTCTGTGGAGGAGGGGCCTGCAAGCTGTGCAGGGGTTCCCATGGTATAGCTCTCAAGAGTCCTCGCCCTTGCTGGGGTACCACTGTCTTTGGTTATTCACGCATGCTTGGATAGATAGCCCCAAGTAACCCACTAGTTCTTTCACTGGCTGGAAGCATTTCTTTACTTTACCATAGATGCCCTGTCTATAGTAAATAGGCATTAATGGCCACATGTTTCCAGAATAGCCTCCGGGTGGAATGGAGACCCTCGAGTCTCTACACATGGCCCTTGTATCCTATCTTCAGCTTTGGTTGTCACATAGTCACCTGCCATGGATAGCCAGGTGGTGATTTTCCACCCTTGTGAGGGTTAGCTTTTGTCAACTTGGCACAAGCTGGAATCATCTGGGAAAAGGAACCACTGAGGAACATCCTCCGTCAGACTGGCCTGTAGACAAGGCTGGGGCATGCTCTTGACTGATGACTGACATGGAAAGCCCAGTCCACTGTGGATAGTACCACCCCTGGGCAGGTGGTAAACAAGGAAACTGAGCAGGCCATGGAGAGAAAGCCTGGAAGCTTTCTCTGCCTTGAGTTCCTGTCCTGACTTTCTTCATTGTTTGACTGTGACCTGGAAGTTGTAAGATAAAATAAACCCTTTCTTCCCTTTCAGTTGGTTTTGGACAGGGTTTTTATCATAGCAACAGAGAATCCAAACTAGGACACTCTTTCACTCAGGAAGGTGGGAAGTCTCTACAGGCTTCCACACGTTGCTCTGTTCATCGAGACCCAGAGAACAAAGCAGGACTGGACTGCCATCACCCTGGGGCTGAACTTTCTCTGGGACAGACATGGAGCAGGAGGTGGTGTGAGGGCCATTCCTTCCAGAGCACAATCTCGTCAAATGCCTCACCTTCAAGCTCAGCTCAGCACTGCCGATCAGAGGGCGGGCTCTTTGGGGTGGATTTAAAAGTGGATTTGAGGGAATTAGCTTATCTGGTCGAGCAAGTGCTATAAACAACAAAGCATAGCTGATATTAGCAGAACTTGAATTTCGGAACAAAGCCACCAATAGACTTTGGGAGAGAAATGCGGTTGTTAGGAAAGAATTTAATGTCAAACTACAAGAATTTAAGATACAATGCCCTCTGCCCCATTTTCTTTATCAGTGAATACACAAGGCACTGGCTTCTGCCTGTCTCCTGTCCAGGTGCCTCCAACTGTCATTTGTTTAAGCAAAATGTGGCAAAGTAGGCACAGGCAAGAGGTGGGAATGTGAAACCCAAGGTGGAGGTGGTCAAGATGGTGGCCATGGTTGTGACTGCAGTTTTGCCTGGCCTTCAGCCCCACGGCCGCCCTGTCCCTTCCCTGCAAGAACTCTGCTTTTCAAGCACTGACCTATAAGGCCATGAATGTTCCAGATACAGGCAGCTTAATCCACATAACAGGGAGGTCCTTCACCCTGCCTCTTTTCTTGGGGACAGTCCATCTGTCAGATGGCAGACAGATGGACTGTAGGGTCAGGCAAAGTAAAGGAAGCCTGTTCATCACATCTGGACCTGTGCTGTCATTGTCCTTTCCCTCTTATCTGCTTAAAAAGCAGGGTTAGGGTGCATCTGAGACATAAAGGGTTTGACACCACTATAGGGCCCTGAGTTTCTGTCCCCAACACCACAAAACAGATGGATGGATAAGCAAGCAACAATAACACCCAGAAACCAAGTCAGAAAATGAAAACCTCCAAGCAAAAAATGATACACACTGGGCTAGCAAGATGGCTGGCTCCCGCCACCAAGGCTGTCAACCTGGGTTCTATCCCTGGGATTCACACAGTGGAAGAAGTGAACTGACTCTCACAGTGGTCCTTTGAGCTCTACACATGTGCTGTGGCATGCATGTGCCTATACACATTCACAAATAAAATAAATATTTAAAAAAATTAAAGTCATCTGTTTTAATCTTTAAACTTGGGAAATACAGAGTTGTAGGAAGAAAAGTCAAAATTCTTTATAGTCTGAGATAGTCACTATTCACATTTTATGCCCTTATTGATATATGAGAAAATGTTTTATTTAATGGATTAGAGAAATAAATATATGCATATGTAATTTATCCTAGTTATCATAGTTGTTTAATAACAATACAAATCCCTCTGAGTCACTAAAGATGTTTTTGGAATCATAATTTTCTAGCAGCCATATAATATCCTATTAAATTACTGTAATATAATTTATGTCCCTATAGTAGCCTTATTTTTTAATGGTCGTCTATTCTAAACAGCACTTACAGTCTTGACATTTCACTAGGAGTAGAAGTGTGGGTTGAAAGGTCATGACACTTGATTCCTATTACCAGATACTCTTCAGAGAGGTGGCATCGTCTACGCCTCACGGAGGTCTGCCTCAGGGCAGCCTTCCTCACAACTGACCTCCTTTATTCTCTCTGCTGTTGTATCAAGATGGCGGCACAGCCTTGTGAGGAGACTTGGGGGTACTGGGTGCTCTGTGAGAGAAGAGCCTTTACAGAACACACTGCTTCAGAGGCAGGCTGCTGGGCAGCCTTATGCTAAGATCCCAGCAGGTAGGCAGGCTGCCCTAGCTTCTCCCCTCTGGGCTCCAGCTTCTTCTGGCAGTAGGGAAAATATCCGT
The DNA here is from genome assembly GCF_003668045.3 of Cricetulus griseus. Lineage (NCBI taxonomy): Eukaryota > Metazoa > Chordata > Mammalia > Rodentia > Cricetidae > Cricetulus > Cricetulus griseus. The sequence goes on from NC_048601.1 coordinate 18,792,415, forward strand.
CAGGCCCATCCATCAGACCACAGCGAAGACAGTCTTTCCATCTAGACCTGTCTCTTACAGACCTCCTGGTCACATATTGTGATACTAAGTGATGTCTTGGGATGATTTTAATATCGACCCATCTGTGCCCACTGAAAGTGAGTGTAGGTCCATGGTATTGAAGGGACTTGGAAGGGAGTGCAGGGGGAGAGAGGGACCCACCGGCTAGGGGCTGCCCAAGGGAGGGAGGTGCCCCTTGCATACTGCCATGACATTTCTAGAGAAGTTTTAGAGGATGGGGTGGAGGCCAAGGGCTGGATGGCCTATTCCAAAGATCAAGTTACAAACCAACAGAGGGACATAGTTCCTTCAAGGCAAAGAGGAACCACCCTTCTAGAGAGTGTTTGGTGATAAGAACCAAGTGCCATGACCTTTGAACTGCTCTCCTTACAGAATTCAGAGGGAAATCTGAGTGAAGAGACAGAGGTATGCAGAAACACACTGGAGGGAAGAGTACACGGGACACCAGGGAACGCAAGAGGCGTAGCTGGCTGAGGTCAATAGAAAGATGATGGCATGCACACTTGACAGAGCCATGCCAAATGACCACTTGTAACGGATCTTAGCAGACACTGACTCCAGCAGGTGTTTAATAAATGCTTCATATCTGAGTTAGAAGAGAGAGAGTGAAATATGGGGCAACGGAAGTCAACCAGGAGAAGTTAATGAAATGGTTGAGTCTCTATGAGGCTCAGCTGAGAAGGTATAAGGAAGGGAAGGTAACCTTTGGGACACAGAATATGGTGAATGCCCGAGCCCACTGCAGCTGGCCTCCTGGGTATCCTTTGGGGGCTCCTGGGCTCAAAGAGAAGGGGGCAGATCTCAGTAGCATTGCCTGGACCCTTACCTTGTAGAGGGCTTCTTTTCCGACAGGCTGCACTCGGGGAGACGTAGGGGTGAGTTCCAAGGCTGGGGCTGCCATGCTTTGCCCTTCTGCCCCCTGATCAAAGACCTCCTCTTCTTCTGGGCATTTGCTCAGTGGCTTCTCAAATCCACCTTCCAGGAGCTGAGGCAGGGGGTCTTCCTCAATGGAGATGATTCTGCGGAGTGCCTGGCGACGTGGAAGCCCAGCCCCTGGCTCCCCAGTTCCCGGCTCCTCCTCTGCCAGGAGATATGCACTCAGGCTCACAGAGTTTCTCCTCCTCAGGATGCCAAATGTCTCATCCTCCTCCACTGACTGGCTATCAGGATGGGGGCAGGAGGAAGATGAATAGGAGAAAATGATAAAATATGAATATGGAAGTGGAGAGATACTTGCCTGCAGACAGCACTGGAGAGAGCTCTGAGGAAGGAGTGGACACAGCAGACCCATCACTCAGCTAATGTTTTTGACAGCCTCGTTAGGGCTGCCGCCTGTCACTGCTGCTGCTGCTGCCAGGGATGAAGATGCTGATGAAGATTATTACCAGGTATCAACTAAAATTAAGGACCCTGTCCTCATGTGGTACTGAAGCAAGAGGAGGACCAATGCAACAAACAGCACAAATATATTCTTATGACCTGGGTGACTTAACTAAGACGGTAGTGAAGAAAGGAGTGTGCAGGGTTGGAGATACAGTCCTCTGGGAGAACAATATGGTGGCTGGGCTGCGCTCTCACCACCTGCATGTCCTTATGGAAGGACATCAACTCCTTACACCTCAGTTCCCCTACTACAAAACAGGGTCCATCTACCTAGCCTATTCAGATATAAGAGAATGCATGAGAGGGATAACCATGTAGCACACACCCACACAGGGCACACCCACACAGGGCACACCCACACAGGGCACACCCACACAGGGCACTCTCACACAGGGCACTCCCACACAGGGCACACCCACATGGCACACGAACACAGGGCACTCACACAGGGCACTCTCACACAGGGCACTCCTCTCACACAGGGCACACCCACACAGGGCACTCTCACACAGGGCACACCCACACAGGGCACTCTCACACAGGGCACTCTCACACAGGACACACCCACACAGGGCACACCCACACAGGGCACACCCACACAGGGCACACCGACACAGGGCACTCTCACACAGGGCACTCCCACACAGGGCACACCCACACAGGGCACACCCACACACAGGGCACTCTCACACAGGGCACTCTCACACAGGGCACACCCACACAGGGCACTCTCACACAGGGCACACCCACACAGGGCACACCCACACAGGGCACACCCACACAGGGCACTCACACACAGGGCACTCTCACACAGGGCACACCCACACAGGGCACACCCACACAGGGCACTCTCACACAAGGCACTCCCACACAGGGCACACCCACATGGCACACGAACACAGGGCACTCACACAGGGCACTCTCACACAGGGCACTCCTCTCACACAGGGCACACCCACACAGGGCACTCTCACACAGGGCACACCCACACAGGGCACTCTCACACAGGGCACTCTCACACAGGGCACACCCACACAGGGCACACCCAAAAAGGGCACTCTCACACAGGGCACACCCACACAGGGCACTCACACACAGGGCACTCTCACACAGAGCACACCCACACAGGGCACTCTCACACAGGGCACTCCCACACAGGGCACACCCACACAGGGCACACCCACACACAGGGCACTCTCACACAGGGCACTCTCACACAGGGCACACCCACACAGGGCACTCTCACACAGGGCACACCCACACAGGGCACTCTCACACAGGGCACACCCACACAGGGCACTCACACACAGGGCACTCTCACACAGGGCACACCCACACAGGGCAAACCCACACAGGGCACTCTCACACAAGGCACTCCCACACAGGGCACACCCACATGGCACACGAACACAGGGCACTCACACAGGGCACTCTCACACAGGGCACTCCTCTCACACAGGGCACACCCACACAGGGCACTCTCACACAGGGCACACCCACACAGGGCACTCTCACACAGGGCACTCTCACACAGGGCACACCCACACAGGGCACACCCAAAAAGGGCACTCTCACACAGGGCACACCCACACAGGGCACTCACACACAGGGCACTCTCACACAGAGCACACCCACACAGGGCACTCTCACACAGGGCACACCCAAAAAGGGCACTCTCACACAGGGCACACCCAAAAAGGGCACACCCACACAGGGCACACCCACACAGGGCACTCTCACACAGGGCACTCTCACACAGGGCACACCCACACAGGGCACTCCTCTCACACAGGGCACTCTCACACAGCACCTGTCCACACAGCATCCCTCAGCAGTGTAGGAGTACTGTCGCTGTGGGGGACCTCCCCCCACCCATGACAGATGTCCCCTGACTTGGAGACAGGTCATTATGAGTGGGCTTGGGTCAGAAAGCACATGTACCCCCCCCTTCCTCTCCCTTTCTGAGTTCCTGAAACAGAGGGAGGAGCTTCAAAGACTTTAGCACATACTTGCTTTGGGTGCTGTGAGCAGAGAGGACAGTAGGAGGAGGAAGGAACTGGGCGGTTGGGGCATAGAGAGAAGCATGAGATGTGTGTTCCAAGGGTTTGGGGTCTGCACAGGTCTGCAGAACACTGGGTTCTTTCTCTGTCTTAGCGAACAGTGCAAGGTGAGAGTATTTCAGAGGAAACAGGCATGATCTATGAACACACATGCATGTGTGCACATGTACACAAACGCATGGAAAGGACTGCTGAGGAACCAACAAGGCGACAAGTGCAAAGGAGAAAGGGAGAAAGGGAGAAAGGAATGGAATCAAGGGACACAGAAATAGCGCAAGCAATACAAGAGAAGCCCTATTGGCCTTGCCCCTGGCTTCTAGGGTTTGTTCTTCATACAGCCAATAAGAGGAAGCAAAAAACAAAGCAAAGTGAACCTATCACTTCCTGATGCTAGCTGTGATTCTGAGGAGCAAATTAAGACAGTGTTTACTTTCAACAGTAGTGAATTAGTTTGGATAGAGAGTAAAAGATTTATAGCAATTCCAGCGCCTTTCTCTCTGCTTATGAAATAGGTTAAATAAAAGCCAACTGGTTTCTGTCCAACACTCTTCCTGTGTGCACTATCGAGTCCATTACCTGACTCTCTGGTTCAGAACACAGTATCCTTGTCCATTCTTAGCCGCTTTTATATGCAGTGTGAACATGTACACACACGTGTAAGCAGACAGACTCACATACAAGACACACATTTTCCCAAAGGTTTTCAACCAGAAAAAGAAATAACCATTCATGTGTGCCCTAAAATGAAGCTCTTCTTGGAGAAAGTGTTTTATTTGGGAACATCTCAAGTGCTGTTGACATTCCGTAATGGCTTCAGCTTAGCATGTCTAAGCTCATTTTTGTTTTGCCACCAAACACTTCCTGCCAGCAGTAGAGAGAGTAGCTGCTTTTTGCCAAAATCGATATTGGAATTCAGATCACACACTTAGATGTTTAGTGGATTATTTTCTATTTCTGCCACTTGGCTGTGAGCTCATAAAGGAGGGAAGGGTCTATTTTGCACACCTCTGCTCCAGTGACTGGCACTGGACCTCACAAATAGTGGCCACTCAATACCTATCTATTAAATGAGCATCTGCTAGTGGGTAGACATAGTGGAGGTGTCACAAAAGAGTGCCAGATGCAAAGTAGGGAATCTACAAATGACTGTCAAATCAATCAATCTAAAATACATTCAATTCTGAGAAACCAGCAGGCTAACAAATACTGGAGTGGAAATTTGGCTTCCAGGATATACCTCATTATTGAGCTATTGAGAGACAATCCATGACAATCTGACCCAGGGCCTGACCCAAAGTCACTTTCACTTTACGCATCTTTTCAGGTCATGCTTGCATATCTGCTCTATGAGTGAGTTTATGCATCTTCTCCCTCGGTTTGATCCTGGAGGGATTAGCTGCCCTGACCTCTCTGTGTCCATCCATGTGGATGGAGTACCTGTTCAAAAGAGGAGGGGGAGAAACTGGCTTGTCTGTATGAATGAACAGCAGCCAACCCTTTCCACATTCAAGCTCAATTCATGTGCCCTCCAACAGCAACAAAACACGTTGTCTTTGAGTTAGCTAAATATGAATCATTGGGATGCTCTGTCAATCACAAGCCTTAATTTTGTCTCTAAAGAGTTTCAGCTAATAGTGATTCTATATGACATTTAATTCAGCTCCCAGTCAGTATCCAGAATAACCAAGTGGATCCAAGAAATGGAGCACTGTTCAGCCACTCCTTCCCTCCTTGATAATCTTCTCCTCCTCCTCCCCCTCCTCCTCCTCCTCCT